>NW_024425119.1:5049203-5275781 GCF_017311325.1 Ursus maritimus
GTGTGTGTGTGTGTGTGTGTGTGTGTGTGTGTGTGTGTACACGCGCCAGAACACTGAAAGTGAAACAGGTCACGGCATTTCTAGGACTCACGGGAACACTCAGCAGGAGGGGCTAGGCTGGCTGCGGGCCCCAAGCTGTGACTGGCAGGACTCGTGTGAAATGGGTCTGTATCCAAGGGGTCCTAGTGGGAAAATGGAAAATGGCCTATTCCCCACACCCTTCCCCACCAGCTTTGCCCTCGAGGAGTCCACACTGCAGGCTCTCGACCTCCGTGGTTCCTCAAGGGCGGCAAAGGACCAGCAGCCAGCCCTGCCTTGCCCACTGGGTTAAGGGAAAGAGGGCCACAAGAGGGAGGACATTTGAGGACTGATTCAGGAGAAGGGCCAGTGAGAGACACTATGGACAGACCTTCCAGGACTCACAGCCCCAGGATCCACAGCACATGCCCTTGCGCCCACATGAATGAGAAGGTACAAGCCAGTGTAGACTGAGTCTGCTGCCGTATCAGCTGGCACGGAAAGGACTGGGTTTTACAGTCTGACATGTGTGTTTTTCTGGGAGAAAATGAAGAAAAAATGAGAAACTGGGCTTTAAATATAGATCAGCATTGAAGAATTCTCTTCAGTCCGACAACCTGTCTCATCTTCACTGTCATCACCATAACCACATTCCCATTGTCCCTCACCTCCTGGCAGATGTCTCACTTACGCTCTTTCTCTTCCTCTCTCCTTACCTCACCAAGCAATGTTTTTAAAATAAAAACTGGAACATATACTTCTCATCTTAAAGTCCTCTGGTGGCTTCCCGTAGCTCTCAGATCACGGCTGAAACCCCCACAGCACCTTGGCCCTCTTCCCCTCTCTCCCCTCTCTCTCCTGCAGCCATGCTGGCTTTCTCTGCTTCCTTGAATGTGCAAGAGCCTCCCTGCCACAGGAGTTTTGTACACTGATGTGACCATGCGGTAGCACTCAGTTCAGTTTGTAATTATATGTGTATGGTGATTGTTTGATCAGTCATTCTTTAATTGAACTGATGATTGTGTGTGTCTTTCCCCCATTGACCGTAAGCTCTCTGAGGATAGAGACCACAGCTAGTTCTGCTCCTTCCTATAGTTTCAGTGCTGGACAGAGTGGCTGGTGCACAGCAGATGATCAATAAATGTATACTGAGTAAGTGATGGACTAAAGTAATGGAGCAGTTCATTTCACAGGTGTTTCCTTGTTGGAAAGTATCCAGGCCAGATGAGGAGCCTGGGGCTTGGAAGGGCAGTGGCTCCCCAGAGATCACAGGGCTTGGCTATCAAGGGGGAGTTGGGACTTGGCCCTTCTCCCTTATGTCGTTTTGATTCAGCCACTTGGTGGTGGTGGTGGTGGCGGTGGAGGCACACGTGTGTACAAGTGTGCGTGTGTGTCTGTGGCGAGGGGCAGTGGGTGGAGCTGATGGCAGGGCCAGCTTTTAGATCACCGTCAAGGGAATAGTACCCAGAAAAGTCTCGCCATGGGTAATGCTTCCTTGCTTTAGTGTCTCTCTCCTTTAGAAATAACGGTGGTTGGCTCCCAGACCTCATTAAGAATCCAAAACAATAGTATAAATTAAAACAATATAAATTTTTTTAAAAAATCTCCCAGATTTAGGAATGCATTTTTTTGGTCCAATAAAACATGTCATCTAAGCCTACTTCATATCAGAACAGACCGTGAAATCAACAAAATATCAGAATAGATAACCAATATGTTTTACTACATGGACAGAGTTGATACTGCTCGTGGGTAGACAAGGCTGCAGCTGTGGGGTCTAGATTCATCCTTACCAGTGAGCTCTGAAGGGAACTCTCCTGTTTACCATTGTGCTGCTGGGCTCCTAATAGGTGCTCCATAAATATTTGTTGAATGAGTAAGCGAACAGAACTTTCACTGGGCTGGAAGAGTCCTGAATGGCATAAGCAAAGTCACAGCACCCAAAGTGCTACAGCCATCTGTTCTAGCATTTATTTGTCACCTCTCAGAAGGCCTGTAATTTTATAATACAGTTGCCTGACACAAGCAGAAAGCCAGAGACAGGTTGGACATTTTTTGCCTATCTGAACGTAGGTTTGAGTTTCTACAGCCCTCATCTGTTAAATGAGTACAATGATTCTTTACTCCTGAAGATACATTTTTTAATGAATTCAACCTAGTATTCATTGAGTGCCAGGCACGATGCTAGGTACAAAACAGAAGTGGCTTCTGTCCTTTCTAGCGAAGGAGACATTAAGCAAATAAATACAAATAAACTTATAAAATTACAGTTTGGGATATGTGCTGTGATGGCAAACCACAGAGTACCATGAGAGACGGAGACAGATCAGGGTGCAGGGAAGGCCTAAGAAAGCACCATTGATTCTGAGCCCTGAGGATGAGCTGGGAGCTGGCCAAGAGAGAGGTTGGGGTGGCGGGTCGAAAGAACAGCACGTGCGAAGGCCAGGGGTGGGAAAGAACTGGGGCACGCAGTGGGCGTTGCTAACAGTTGAGAAGAGACTGAGAGGAATGAGACCTGATTGAGGAGGGAGACTGATCTGGAAAAGGTCGTTGAGGAGGGGGAAGCTCAGGATTCCATTCACAGGTCAAGAGAAGCTCTGGGACCCCAGGTGAAAAACTGCTTGGGCCAGAACAAAGAGCCAAAGTTCCTCCCTTGGTGTTGACAGCAGAACCAGAATCTCAGGGCCAAGGACTTCACAGATGATCCGGCCCAAACCTCCCATGTTAAAGATGAGAAAAGACAACTGCAGTTGTGAAGAGACCTAGCCGGCATTGCCGGTGCACCTCGCCGCGGTCGGGGTGCGAGGCCTGCCCTCGGATCCCTTTCCAACCCCATTTGCTCTAGTCACGGTTCTGGGGCTCCTGACGCCCGCAGGCCGGCGGGAGCTGGGCACTGACTGGGGTACTAGAGTCCCCAGCAGCCTGCACACGGCGGGGCCCGGCGGGAGCTGCCTGCGAGCCGGGCGTCCCCTCGCGCCGCGCGCGGCCAGCTCCGGGCGGCTCATATTCTGGAATGGAAAATTGGAGCTCAAAGGCCCTGAGGCAGCCTCCAGTGTAGGTGGCTCAGCCCTTTCTTTTTACTTCCCTCCCAGGCCTTACCTGCCTAAACAAACAGCCAGAGCCTCCCACCCGCTGCACCCCCGCCCCCGGGACAGGAAACAAGCAGTGACAGCTACCCGCCCGCGCCTCCCTTGCGGACCCCGGCGCGGCCAGGCTAGCAACCCGGCTAAGCGGCGCTCCGATTGGCTGCGCCCGGCTAAGCGGCGCGGCGCTCGTCCAATCCGGGCCCGCGCCGGGCGGCCGCCCCGGGAGTCCTCGCCGCCGGGAGGCCGTGGGGAGCGAGGTTTTACATGCCTGTGGTATTTGCTCAGAGGGGCATGACCACTTTGGGCAAGTCTTTAAATGTGAGTCAGCTTTCGGCCGATCCCTGGGAAAAATTCCTTCGGTGTTGTCAGGCAGGGTTCGCTAGCTGCAGCTTTTTTTTTTTTTTTTTTTTTTTTTTTAACAATTCAAAAGGGATAATCCCACTGAATGGGGAAAGGCATTCGGACCCTTCCCGGCTCTCCAGAGAAGGGGCCGCGGACAGTGCTTGGGGGCCAGGCACCTCCACGGTGGGGCGGGCGCCCCCGAAGTGGCAGGCCCCCAGGGTCCGGTTTCCAGGAGGGCCAGGACACCTGCCCTCTCTTCCCTGCATCCTCTTTCCCCGTGTTCAGCAGGGCACGCGGGGGCCAGAGGGGGCACGCGGGGGCCAGAGGGCGCATGGAATGCAGTAGGAATAGTGCCCCCTGGAGTTGTGCGGCATGCCCGCCTTATCAGGGGAAACGACCGGTTGCCGGCTTCCCCTCCCCCATATCTCACATGCATGTTTTCATGTGTCTGGCAGAATGCTTCTAGTCTTGGACCCCGCACTTAATAGCTGTGTGATCTTAGATCATCTCCCCACCTCCTACGCTCCAGTGTCCTCATTGACAATGTCAAAGGGAGAGGTAGAGGAAGTGAAGTGATCTGGGAGGGCGGGGTGTTCTCCTACCTTGTTTCCCTAATTGCTTGGGCGAGTCACTTCTGTACTCCCAGCCTCAGTTTCCACGTCTGTAACATGAGGGAGTTATTCTAGAAGAGTCCTTAAGGGGCGTCCTGGTCCTCTGAGTGCTTCCACCAGGCCGTTCCTGCAGCCCCCTCCTAGAGCCTGTGTACTAGGGGTAGACGAAGCCCAGTGGCCCTGTGCCCCTCTAGTCACCCCAGCATTCTCTGCCCGCACATTATCTTAGAGACTCTCAGCAGACAGGATCGGGAGTGCTGAGGAGAAAAAAAAGACCAAAAAAGGATGAGGACAGAGGGAAATGAGCAGGGACTGGAGGGATTTATGTGCAATTTGATTTTAAATGAACATCTTGTGCAAAAGGAGAGGCAATTTGGCACCTGTTACTGGTGAGTTAATAGCTTAGGCACTCTTGGTAATAAGGATACAGTACTGTGAAGACCACATTAGCTCATGTGGCAGCAAATTATGAGAAGGGTTGAGAGAGAGGCTGTGGAGCCTCTGCCTGGGAATCCTGTAAAGATAGGGTAGGCACCACACTGCTTCATTTGAGGGGCTTCGAAATCCAGGCAGAATGAAACCGGCAGAGCCCTCTAAATCCTGGAGAACATTGGAGAACTGGATTCTTCGGGGTGTAAAGAGTATGGTTTGATAAAAAGAGCATTGCACTCTGCTGCTAACTCAGGGGTGTGACCTTGGGCAAGTCACTTGCCTGTTTACAGTCTTCATTTGCTGCAGGCTGAGGGATTAGGCTGACCTCCTAAAGACCTCTCCAGCTCTGACACAACATAATTAAATGGGAAAATGTGTGAATAATTGCTTTGAAAACTACAGAGCACTGGGGGTCTTTCTGTTGTTATTTTTGTGTAGATAAAGATGACCCGAGAGTTCACTAAGCTCTGCAACAGGTTGTAAATCAAGACATCCACCACCCACCATCTGAGACTGTAACAGGGCATTTGTTTGGCAACAGTTTTGCTGTGGCCTGTGAATCAGTGTTTTTTATTCTGTTCCTACTATCAGCTCCTATCCTGCTTTTGCAGCCTGAGCCAGCTACTGCTCTCATGCTGCCTTGGTTTCTCCATCTCGCTTTGCCTTTTCCAACCTCCCGTGATTCAGATGGACTGTGTTTTGCCTTTGCCAAGCTTGGATTCCCTGGAAACAGCACTGCCAGTGTGGAGGAAGAGAGACTAGAACCAGCCTGGTTTGCTACCACTTAATTTGACCGTGCCCCTTTTTTCTATTCTAATCTTCCCATTTTCTTGGGGGTTCTGATCTTTATGGAGATTGGTGGGAGGGGGGGGAAGCAAGGGAGTGAATAAGTTGAAGATAGAGAAAGAAGGCAAGGGCCAATCATAAAGGAAAAGACAAAAGGTTGTTTTTCTCTTTTTTGTTATTTTATCTTTTTCATCATGATAAGTGTACTCTTTAATCCCCATTCCCAGTGTCCCCAGTCCCTCCATCCACCTCCCCTCTGGTAAACCAGCAGTTTGTTCTCTATAGTTAAGAATCTGTTCCTTGCTTTGTCTCTCTCTCTCTCTTTTTTTTCTCCTTTGCTCGTTTGTTTTGTCTCTTAAATTCCGCATATGAGTGAGATCACATGGTATTTGTCTTTCTCTGACTAACTTATTTTGCTTAGCATTATACTCTCTAGCTCCATCCATGTCTTGCAAATGGCAAGAGTTCATTTTCTTGATGGCTGAGTAATATTCCAGTGCATATGCTATACCACTTCTTTATCCATTCGCCTACGGATTAGCACTTGGGTTGCTTCCATAGTTTGGCTACTGTAAATAAAGCTGCAATAAACATAGGGGTGCATGTAATCCCTTTGAATTCGTGTTTTTGTATTCTTCGGGTAAATACCCAGCAGTGCAATTACTACATTGTAGGGTAGCTCTATTTTTAACTTTTTGAGGAAACTCCATGCTGTTTTCCACAGTGGCCGCACCAGTTTGCATTCCCACCAACAGTGCAAGAGTGTTCCTCTTTCTCTACATCCTTACCAACACTTGTTGTTTCTTGTGTTTTGATTTTAGCCATTCTGACAGGTGTGAGGTGATATCTCATTGCAGTTTTGATTTGTATTTCCCTGAGGATGAGTGAGGTTGAGCATCTTTTCATGTGTCTGTTGGCCATCTGGATGTCTTCTCTGGGAAAAATGTCAGTTCCTACCTTCTGCCCATTTTTTAATTGGATTATTTGTTTTGGGGTGTCAAGTAGTATCAAAGGTTGTTTTTTTCTTTTTTAATTATTTCTACCAATTCAAAAATAAAGAAGGACATCCAAACTATGACAAGGAGGGTCAGATGATCATTATATGTTCTACAAAAAGAGATTTCCTAAAGACCATGGGACTGTAGTGGGGAGTTCGGTTCTGATTGGGCAGATCAGGGTAGTCTTTGGAGGAGGTGACATCTGGGATACTTCTTAAGGATGGAGAGAAATTTTTTCTGCAGTGAGAAGCACATGTAGGCTGAGGGAGGGGCAAGAGCAAGGCAGAGAGGTGGGAGGACACCATGGGCATGGGTGTCCTAGGAAGGTCAGGCGCTAGGTGTGTTGGGAATACAAGGTGCTTGGATGATTTTGGCAGAATTGATCGGGAAGAGAAAGACCATTATAAATGGCCTTTGTCATCTTAAGGAATTTGAACTTTATTTGGTAGGAAATGGAGAGCAATTGCAGGCTTTTAAATAGGTATAAGAGATTAGTGGTGAAGAACACTGTTCGAACTTCTTCAGGTTATATAGTGAAATTCAGGTCATGAACAACATTTCAGAAATGGAATGGGCGAGTGTAGTATGGAACAGAAAATATCAAAATACATGCATGCGCTTAAGAATTGTTTCATGAAATGGATGTATTTAGATGTGTTTGTGTGTGTGTTCTGGGTCATGAGGTAAAATGTACTTACTACAGTGGCTCAGGGTTTAAAAAGTCTGAAATCCATTGGGTTGGCAGACCCTTCAGGCTCCATCAGGAAGGGTGGGCTGGAGGGAGAGAGACAGGAAGTTCTTGCAAACAGGACAGGTGACTTGCATTCCCTCCCACTTCAAGTTCTTGAGAAGGAAATTGCTTAACTTTTGAAGAGAGTTAACTGATCGCTTCCAAGGCTTCCTCCACAGAGTCATGGAGGTGACTAGGGAAGTATTTGGTACCCTGATTCACTAGCAGGGCACTTTGCCTAACAGTGCACGTAACAGGGCCAGTAGTTGGAATCTGATACCTTCAAGTCTCTGCCACAGACCCACATAGCCCTGGTACAAATCATGATCCTGTGACTTAAAAGCCACGGTATTTTTCCATTCTTCCTGTGAAACATTATGTACTTTCTATAGCCAGCACTGGGGCTACAGATGTGTACCTGATATCCTATGACTGACATCCAGGTATGAATTCAGTGAAGATGGCGGACATTGTGAGTCATGCCTGATATTTAAAGCACTCAAGAAGACTATTTCATAATGTCCTATGGTCACTAACACCAATGTTTTAACAGATCTGAACGTAGGGAAGCCCTTTGGGGATAACTAGTTCCCAACGGATTCATTCAAAGCACATCTCCCCCTCCACCTGCCTCAGAAAAACCGGAGTGCCACTGGTTATCTTCCGCCCTATAACCTACCCATTACTTCAGAGCTGGTTCTAAGAGTCTCTGCTTGCCCTTCCTCAGGCAGCCGTACATGCAGTGGGGGTCTGTTTACTTTCCAGAGTCCAGCCATGTGGAGAACGTTGCTACCTTGCAGCAGGATCTGATCTGTTTCTTTTTAAGGTGACCCACACTGTGCCCGTTTGATGACAGAGTGTACACACCCATGTCCTCACCTTACTTAAACCAAACCCTGTGCATATGGTGCAGATACCAGTTCATTTACATAACTTCAAATATAACAGCCTCTTGGTTACACCTTCAAGGCAAACATACCCACACCTTTCCTCCGACTCTATGAATCTGTGGATCCTTCCTATCTGAGCTGGGACTTTTCCAGTTCCTTCGTTCCTTGCTCCTGACTGCTACTAAATCTGTAATAGCAAGAGCACCCAACAAAGGTCTAATAGCACCAAGGGCCAAGCCCTGTACTGGGCACTTCATACAATCAGGGAAAATTCCACGAGATATTATTATCTCTCTTTTACAGATAAAGAAAACGAACCTTGGATATTGTTAAAATTTCACATCTAGTTAATGGTCAAGTTGAGATTCAAAATCAAGTTTCTCCAGATCGCCTCCCCTGCTTTGACCCCGGAGATACACTACTTCCCCTGATTCCCTTCGATATTCTTCCACAGGAGTTAGGAATACCTTCTCCCTTCTCTTTCCATTCTATCTTAGAAAAGCCATGAAAACCCACTTACTCTTTTAGAGAGAAGATCTAAATAGGATTTTGTTTCGCACTGATGAAGAGTTTCCAAAAGTCCTGTGTCCAGATAGAGCTCCCTGGCTGTGAGAGAAAAGATTGTTTTCAATGTCACATAGAGGAAGAGAGGGAAGGAAAGTGACCCAGATGACATAGTTCCTGATCTAAAGAAGCTTGAACTATGACCCAAGCGTGTGCTCCGCTGCACCCACCTGACACTCCTTTCTTCATTAGGTATTCATTCCTTGTTCACAGCTTTGCCCTCCATCCCTACCTTCCTTTGGATATCCACCCTTGTGTCAGAAACACAAACCCATCATTCCTCACATACTGGAGTGGATCTGTATCAACTGTCTTCAATGTGACTAGCATCTTGGCATGGAAGTAATTATCCCAGGCTTAAGCACCAGCCACTCTGTAGCCAGGGATAAGATCGGGGCTGGCCAGATGCATAGAAGCATATGATACAGGGGAAATATGCATGTCCACATCTGCCAGCTTGGAAAACAGAGTCTGACATAACAATGCTTTCCCTCATCCCCCTGTGTTTGGAACAAAGAATCCTAGAATTCTCTGAGTTGGAAAGATTCTTGTGGGTCACATAATCCAGCTCTTGCTACCTGATGCAGGAATTACACCACAACTTCACTGACATTGCTCATCCAACTCCTCCTTGAGCACCTCTCCCCCCTCCACGCTGCACCTGCCCAGATATGAACTAACTTGCTATTTTACATGGACGACTCACTCCATTTATGGAAAGTTTTAATGTCAGGCAATTCATATAGTTCTCTAGCAAGCTTGGTTTGACTTCCCAATACTTCCACCCATGGATCCCATTTCTACGTCTTGGGATGCCAAAAGTCCTAATCCCTCTTCCATGTCATAGTCCTTCAAATGTATGAAGGTAGATAGGATGTTATGCTTAGCCTTCTCTTCCTCAGACTGAGCTTGTCCAGTTTGTTCCAGTTTTGCAATTGTATTGGTACTCTTGGTAATGTCCATCCACATGTAGGGCAGACCTGAGTGACTGAGTAAATAGTGAGCTTTTACCATGTGCCAACTCTCTTCAAAGACATTATCTCATTAAGTCTGTGTCCAGCCTGTGAGATAAGAATACTTCCCATTTTATAGAGGAAAAAATTATAGTTCATGAGGTTGGGTGTTTGGGCCAAGGTCAAATAGTTAGAAATTGACAGAACTGGCCCATTAACCTGAGCCTTTTACCAAACACATGTGCATTATTCTTTTCCTTGACACATGAGTTTCACAAGGTCAAGGATGGTATAAGACACCCAAAGCAGGGCTTCTCATCTTTAAATATGAACATTGGAAAGAGAGGATCTGTATCTCTGCAATCTCGTCTTACTTGCTAGAACTCTTTGCTCCCTCTGCTTCTCCCGAACCTGATTCTGGCTATAGGTTGTAACAAGATACGGGGCAGCCTTTCCCTTTCCGCAGATAAAGAAACAGCAGAGAGGTTGATGGTTTCGGTCCCTATTGAGTCAGGGACACAGTGTTGAAATTAGAATTGAATCTCCAACTCTCAAAGACCACTTTTTGTATACATAAACAGAAATTGCTAATTTCACAGGTGTATGCTGAGAGCAGGAAATATTGGAGACATTTGTCACTTTTCCGTAATATCTTTGGAATACAGGAGCCCTCTGGTGGCCAAAATAGCAGGAAGGTGTCCTTGGGAAAGGCAGCCTGAGATTTCCTGCCAGAACTTCCCTTCGTGATCTCTGGCTTCATTTTGAGGTTGCTCCTTTGCCATTTATCCTCTTTCTGCCTCTTTTCATGGAGGGTTTCTTGAGTTTTTGCACATCTTCCCTTCTCCTTTCCCCCTCGAGTTCCTCTCTGCACCTTCCCCTTCAATCCCAGCTGCCACCCTCCTACCCCCGGCCCCATGCCCCTGGAATCTCTCCTTCTTGCAATCTTTGGCCTCAGAGGACCCTTTCTGAAATCTGGCCAGTTCCCCTGTGGCAGGTGCTGAGCGACAGCTGCTGCCCCCACTGCTGCTTCAGTAGTGTGGAATTCAAATCCCCTGTGGGTGTTTAGAGCCTGCAGATGGATTAACTAATGATGCCTGCAGTGTCCTGCTAAGCACACGGAGGATGCTGACCATCCCCCAGAACCAAGCTTTCTTAGAAGAGCAGATGAACTTCCTCTCCCTTAGGCACAAGGAGCTGACCGCACATCACCTGGTCCCTGGGGTTGGCCAACTGTCCAGAACCTGGCCATTCTAAGTTTCTGGGTACAGCTCTCAACTCTGCAGAAGTTTGCTTTCCTCATTGTAGTTTGCATGGGATTGTCTGTCTTCTGTCAGTCCATGCCCCACAACGGCCAACAGCAAATGAAGAGCCCCAGAATAGCTATTCTACATGTGGATAACTAAGAATTGACCATTGAACCAGTGGCAGAAGTGGTGGCTTTGGTGAACTTCAATGAACCACATAGGGGAAAGAAAGCTAAGACAGGGTGAGGCAGAAATTTTGGTTAAGATTCTGGCTTTTAGTACAAAAAGGCAATGGGGCATCGGAACGCTTAGAAAGCAAGTAGGACTGTCAAGAAAAAAAAAACCCTCCTATAAAATGAGCTGGTGACTTTATCACATTATGATGCTTAACAATGAGTGGCTTAAATCATAAGGCAATTAGTGAGATAGGCCAATTCATTGCCTTCCCTCCAGAGATGACCAGAAGAGCCCTCCAAGGGATTTAGAATTGGCTGCAAAAGGGTAGCCAGGACTGAATTTAGAAACAGTTCTTTCTGGGCTTGTTGGGAGGTGAAGCAAGAGGAGGGATATGGAAAGATCATAACGTTTGGAGCTGCAGGTTTGTATAATTTGCAGAAGAAATGGCTAGCGAGAATGGAGACGGTTACGGTTACAGAGGGCATAGTTAATATAGTCCAGCTCTCGGTGGAGGGGGGTTTGTGTAGTCGTGACAAAATGCACAGGTTTCTACTTCCACTACCTCCTCAGCCAAAGGGAGTGGCCGTGGCATGAAGCACAATGAATTTAGGCTCCCAACTGAGAATTAGGGTAGCATTGGAAAGTGTCACCTAATAGGCTGCAGAAGTCTCTTCTCTAGATTTTAAGAAAGTGTAGAGACATCTTTTTTGGAAGCTGGTACGTGTGTGTGGGTGAAGCCCTAGCTCAAGGATGGATGAGCTGGCTTCCGGAGATGTTCTCCCCAGACCTGTCACTCTGGAATCTCCTCGGGTTTCTTGTTTCTCAGCATCTTACGGGTTCTTAAAGGACATCAGGTCTAGGGCTTTGGAGTGGAAGTATGATGCTGAAGTGGATGCTTACTCTGTCATGTCAGTCCAGTTTCTCTCAGTGGGGCTGCCTTCTTGCCCTTTCTCACCTCCCGCCAAACCACAGACACTCTCCCACCTCTCAGTTCCTGACCTAACTTACAGAATTCACTATAACTCTGTCATACCGCCAAGAGCTCTTGCAATAAAGCCAGTACGTGGTTTAATTTTTCCCTTGGTTCGGTGTATGTGCACATAGCATGGTGTCCCCTTTGACAGAGCTATCTGCATTGATGCGGCCAGGGCTCTGTTCTCACACTGAGCTGCGGGCAAAGAGCCTGCACCATGTCGGTCTAATGGGCTTTGTTTAGCAGCGCGGTCCAAAGACAGGTGCTAAACAAATCATTTTTTTATAGTGATTCCTATGGCATAATGAAAAGCACACCACATCGGAAGTTAGAAGATCTAGTTTAGTCCTTGTCTGCCACCCATTAGCTGTGTGACCTGGAATACCTCACTTTGTTTCTCCAGGCCTCAGTTTCCATGTTTATTCAAGGAGGATATTTGGACCAGATAACCTTGAAGAGCACCTCCAACTATAAAATTTCCTACTTTCGCAATGGAGCTCCCTTCCCAAAGCCTGTAGGCTCCTCAGGGGGCAGGGGAGAGCCTGGCCTGTGGTGTTCCCAGAGTGCCCAGCCAGACTCTGGCCCCTGGAGGCGGGGGTGGAGGGGCGGGGAGCAAGGAGTATTCGAGTACCTGTTGATAGATTCATCATATCCAGACACTTTCCAGGAGAAAGCAAATGGTACTTTAGGAGTAAGAGGCGCTGAAAAGAGACAGGGGAGACTGGTTTTCCTTCCTGTGCCAGCTTTCATGGCATGCCTACTGTGCACTCCGTTCTTGACCTCCATTCATGCCAACGACGGCCCCAGATCAGGAGGAGAAGAGCATTCACGGCAGCACATTTGTCTCATGCACCACCAGAGGCTGGGGCTGAGCTGCCAGGACCTGCACAAGAAACGCTCGTCACCCTGCTGCAAGTCGGGAGAACTCGCCTCTCTGGTGACAATGCCAGGTTTATGCTTTTCTGTGAAAATGTTCGTGTAAATAGGAAAGAATAGGCTAGAAGTTTTGGGCACAGAGCCGAAGCTTTTGTGAAGGGTAGGATTCCTCAGCTGTCATAGATATCAGTGGAAGGGGAAACAGGTGGCGAATCCCTGCTTTCCTTACACAAATATTTTAAGTGGATCATAAACCCCCTCTGTTCTCCCAACCAACCGAGTTCTGTGCTCGCAGCTTATACCGCCAGAAGCTTTCTTCCAAACCACGCGGGAGCATCACTCTGCTAGCGAGTGCTGGTGTTTTGGGTAGATTTTGGTTCTAGAAGCCTGGCTTGTGTCCTGATTCCCTAACTCTGATAACTGATGAAGAAGTCGGCCCAACTGCCTGGGCTTGACTGACGTAGGGGCTCGTTTTATTTCTGATAACCGAGCCCTAGCATAAAAGAGTTATGTTTGCCAGGCAGGCAAGGTGGGAAGTCTTGGCAGCAGCCCTGGGCGAAACCAGGAAGAACATGATGAGGCCAACTGAAAGAGGACGTCACTCGTTTTTAATGAGGGGGTGTGTGTCAGGTGAGCAGGGCCTTGGGGGAAAGCCTTTTCACAAAGGGGGCAGTGAGGGACAAAGGGCATCACATGTCCTGCTCCGAGAAGGGAAATGATCTAAGAAGGAGAAAAGGGTACAAAGTGAGGAGACAGATTACCCGAGGGTTTTTTGAAGACATTATCTTGCAGAGATAGAGACAGGTGTTAAAGCTCATTACGGGAGCAGCACCGGCCCCTGCTCACACCAAGACGGAGGAGGTAGGATCATAGAACTGGCACCTGCAAAGTCCCTGAACGGTCTTTCAGGCCAGTTCTTTCATTTTGCAGGTGAACCAACCAGAGCTTATTCCAGAGTAACTGAGAGGGTGAGGCTTCCAGGACAGGACTGTTTAGTACAGCAGTACTGTTTGGGGGTCAAACAGACTTAAGTTGGAATACCAGTAGCCCAGGTACTGTGACCTTGGAGTATGAGAAGACCTACCTCTGGGGGCTCCTGAGAGAATTAAATAAGAAAACGTATGTGAAAGCCCCTAGCCCACAACTTGGCACTGTGCCTAATAAGTACTGACAAATGGTCATCACCCGTCCATATGATTATGTTGTACTCGGCTAATGCAGTCTAGGCTGTCATGAGAGTGAATAAAAAAAACATGAATCAAGTCATTGCTAAATGCCAGGCACACTCCTGTTGTATTATAGGCACTTAATTAATTATTAAGGTTATATGAGTCTAGTGAATAATTGTAAAAATATTAACTGTTATGCTAATAAATAAAACAGTGGTTGGTAATGGCAATGGTGGTAGTAACTGCTCATGGGGCAGGTTGGAGGAGGGCTCTTTTGGGAATGCTCTGTGGTCATTCGTTCCTGGACAGTCATTGAGCGCCTACTGTGTGCCAGTTACTCTCCGAGGAACTGGAGACATACAGTCAACAAAAAGCACGTTCTTTCCTTAAATGGAGCTTACATTCTAGTAGAGACAATGCACAAACAAGGAAATTGATATGCTGTCAGATAGTGATAAGAACTACGAAAAAAATAAAAGAAGCCAGGGCAAAGGGATAGAGAATGGAGGGATAGCTATTTTAGATAAGGGAATGTGCCTTTGAGGAGGTGACACTGGAGTTGAGATCTGAACGGGGAGGGGAAATGGCCATGTGATTACCTTGGGGGTGGATTCCAGGCAGAGGGAAAAGCCTTGAGGAAGAACCACAACAAGGCCATGGGTCTAGAATGTGGTATTGATCTCTGGCTGGAGATAGCTGTTCTATTTCTGCCTGAATGCAGAAAAACGAAAGATTTTAAAGAGGCTCTTCTCTGGAGAACTTAAAAACAGGCCTGGGACAGCCCTCTCCAGGTAAGGCTAACAGGGAAGAAGCAGGCGAGAGGGACCATGCATCTTAGGACCTTCCAAGAGATGAGAAGAGTCCCTTAAGATGATCCATGACTTGGCAGTGAGAGTGTGAAAAATGGCGTCTTGAACCAGAATGCAGAGCCACGTGACTCTGTACCCGTCCAGGCGTCTGCCTCTGTCCAGTGCCCAAGGCACATTTGGTGGAAGGAATGTGACCCCGACATCAGTCCCGGAAGACTGGGAAACTTCCCCCAACTCCCCACTTTTCCTCACAAACCTACGTAGGCTCATCGGATATGAATTTTCCCAGTTGTCTTAAAAGATATTCATATGTCCCAATCCCATCATCTTGAAAGTAGACCATGAGGGCAGGCACCATTTCTAACTTGTAGAATTCCCATGGGAAATAAAGCACCTCCCACAGAGCTTGACACATGGCTGGTAACAAGTCCTACCACTTGTTATCCAGTGAACACCACAAGACTACTACTCACCTCATAAAAAGCCTGTCTTTTTGGTTGTTCCACATTTCATTTCACTCAGGCTTCCAGGGTTCCCCCAGGTTATAGGTTTGTGGAGGCAAGGAGCAAGCCCTTTTCACCAGTTCTGGTCCTTCGTGACTGTCCAAACTTGTCTCTGTGTGCAGTCTCTCCCTAACCCTGACCAATTCTTGTAGTTCCATGGCAAAGCGAGAAGAGCCCTGGTCTGGGGGTACTGTTTCTGGCATTGACTAGTGTGTCACCTTGTAACCTTGCTTCTAGGAGCCTATGTTTCTCATTTGAAAGTGCCAGACAACACTCCTGCATTTTCAAGGGCACTGTAACAGATGCTGGGAAGACAAAGTCAGTGTTATACCCACTTCATAAACTCTAAAGCTCACATCGAGGTTGCAGTCATACAACCGATCTTCTCCCCCAACCTTCTCCTGATCGTCTCAATTGTCTCTTGCTGAACTTCTCCAGCTGGGAAGTTTCGAGTTTTTTCTTTAGCGGACAGGTGAACGTTGGATTTGTCTGAAGGCTGAATGTTTTTGCCTTTGATTCTGACATCTTCCCTTTCCTCATCGTCCTCCTTCCCCTTTGGGAAAGCCTAGAGCCCACTGGGTTGATGGGTTCAGGAAATAATCTATAATAATCCCCAGGGTTTTTTTTCCTAGAACTGAGTTGCCTGTCATTCAAATAATTCCAATACAGACCAGGAATGAGCTCCTGGTGCTATACTGTGCATTGTAAGTAGAGACCATAGAGAATGAAGAGGTGACTAAAGAGCAGTTAGGGATCACAGGTCAGATGAGGATGACAGAGGCACACAGGGTGTTAGCATGCGAAACAAAGCAGGTGACCCTCCGCTAGAGTGAAGTGTTACAGAGCAGAGAAGTGAGCCATCAATACTGACCAGGAGAATTAGGGTTGCCTTCCCAACATGGCTATCTTTCATACTGGGCTTTTGCCTGCCTGAAGTGTGACTCCTATGTCCTCACCTGCAGCCTCACCAATGCCAATGGGATGGGGCAAAAGTCTTTCTTACCCTATGGGGAATGGGTTCTCTGGGGAAAGTGTACCCCACCCTGACAGTAAGAGGCCTCTGGACCAGTGAGTGACTGGAAGCCCAGGAGGGAGGTGAAGGAAGATTGGACCAGGTTTACAAAAACTAACAAAGTTGGCCTGGCAGAGATTTGTCTTGTACTAGGACCTCTTGGGGTATTTTTACACCAGGGCCTAGACCATGACACTCTGCTTCGCACAAGCCCTGGGCAGGAGGCTTTCACTCACCAGGGCTGAAAGGAGCCTGGACCCTGTCATTGAGATCATCCAGCCGGGCTCTCTCTGTCCTTTGTCAGGGCCTGGGAGGCTCCGTATCATTACTCCAGAGCATTCCGCTTCCCTCCGGCCTCATTACGCAGTACATTAGCTGTGGGAACTAAACCCATTACAAAAAGGAGGGGGTGGAATTGGCACACGGGGAAAGAGGCCTTCTCAGATCAAGCTAACAACTTGTGCCTATTAACTAAAGAAGATCGTTAGAAAGTTCCCATCTCCTCCTCTCCTCCCCCCGCCTCGCCCCCACCCTCCTCACTTGCCGTGTCAGATGTGGAGGGAGAGCAGGGCTCACACGTGCACTCGCCTGTTTCTTGCACACACACCCAACCTTAAAGGGGCCTTGCTCAGGGCTTTAGAGGAGTAAACTTTGGTTGGCAACGATAATTGCTTTGATGTTGACTCAGACTTTAAATGAACAGGACTTTTCTCTTAAAGATGGGTCCTTTTGGCTCGATGGATACAGCGACTGAAATAAATTAAGTCCCACTTCAGGACTATTTTCTATGACTCCATAACAAAATAGACAAAGGGGAATGGTTTTATTTATACTGCTTAATAATGTGAATAGCAGAGCCAGAACATACTTGGAGATGAATCCATGTAAGGCTGGCTTTACAGATGGGGACACCAAAGCCCAGGGAGAGTGGGTGTCCCCCACACCACACATGAACGACAGAGATCTTGTCCGCAAGGCTGGGGTTCTTTTCTAACAAGCTTCCTCCCAGTTTGTTCGTTTGTTCTTTCCATTTTCCTCCCTCCTTGGCTCTGTTCCCTGGCTAAGGGGTGGGGAACATTCTCGAAGAAATCCTGTAGAGCACCTTTGGCATTAAGCCACATGGGATTTAGAGTATCAGCAGTGGCCTTGCCACTTGCTCTTCCTTTTCCCAGATATAAAACCAAAGCAAAACAAAACACTACCACCAACCAAAAGCCCCATGCAGACTATGGTTCATGGCTCTGGTCTCAAGGCAAAGGTCTGATTGCGCTCTCTGTGTTACTCCTGGCCATAACTGAAATACAGGAACCTCACTTGCCCCATTCCTGCCTCTGTGGCCTCCTCCCCACACCCATTTGTGTTTCCACCGGCAATCTCCATATAGACATCGACTTGGTAAGAGTGCCTTCACATCTATATGCTCTTCTCCTCTGAATGTTTTAGCTCCATCTGAAACCACTCACTTGAAGAGGGGAATATGGAGAAGGCCAGCCAGGCCACGGCTCTCCCCCGGCCTCCTCAGGTCAATGGAGGAAACATGTATTGGGGGAATCTTGGAACGTTACCATCCTGGTTCTGGGGAATACTGAGAAAAGATACTTTTCTCCTTAAATCGGAGCGCTGTGTGTGTGCACGTGTTTACTATACTCTATAAAAAGGTCTGATTAGCATTTCTTTTTTAGTTGCTTCTTCTCTACCCCAGCTGCACCAATTGTGGTCAGTAAAACAGAATTGGGCGCAACGGCAATTCAGGAAAGCAGCTGAAAGGAAAGGGAATGAGTTTGCTTAGAGCTTGAAGAAACCACTCCAATTTAATAGATAGAGAAGAGATGAAATGAGATATTTGGAGGGAACGGACAAAAATATTCCAAAGACACAGGAACTGAAGCAAATAGGAAAAAAAGAGAGCGGTGTCTCAAACTACCTACACTGAGAAAGAGGACCCCTTTTATAGAAAAATGTGGAAAAAAAAATTCTTTTTTCAGAACAACGAATGGTACAGAAAGGTCTGGAATTTAAAAAATGAAAATGTAGAGGGGTGCCTGGGTGGCTCAGTCGGTTAAGCCTCTGACTCTTAATCTCAGCTCAGGTCTTGATCTTAGGGTCATGAGTTCAAGCCCTGCGTTGGGCTTCATGCTGGGCATGGAGTCTACTTTTTAAAAAAAGGAAAAGGTAGAGGTGGAAATAGCTTATTTCCTTTCCCTGATTTTTTTTTATTAGTGTTTCTTTGAATGTACTTTTTCCTAATAGAGGAAAATAAAATTATCTGGTCTTCAGCCGCAGAAGAGATGTGACTTCTTGCCTTTGAGTGACTTTCACGGTGGAGTTAGGATTGATCTAACCATCTTTGCTTGGGGACTGGGTCTAGATTCTTTTGCTAAGTCTCCCCCTTGACCTTAAGCAAACCTCCTCCTGCTAAGTCACCTTCTTCCCTTTGCCATCATTGAGATGTTGGGGGACTTCATGAGTTTATGTTGGACAAGTACTTAGAACTCAACAGAGTAAAGGCAGTGGAGACAGTGTGACCAATGTTCATGATGATGATTCTTTGAATCCTTTATACAGATTACATGCAAATCACTGCTGTGACTGCTCACTTTTATAGGCTTATAACTTACCGCTCAAAATTACCTAATTGGGACTGAAATATCTCCAGCTGGCTCTCAGCCCCAAGAAGGTTGTTCTTGGAAAGTGTGACCTCCTATTGTCTATTTTCAAGCTTATAACAGAGGCAAGGGGATGCGTACTTTATTGGGAAGTGTCAGCACTGAAGCCCACACTGGGGGGAAGCTACCAGCAGTTAGCGAGTGACTTGGAGTGCAGGACAGGCCAACCCCTTCTGCTCGTTTTCACAAACTAAAGCAAATGAAGTTGTGTTTGTGGGATCTCACAATGGTCCCAAGCCTTGTTCTCTCTTAGGGTCCAGGTCATCCAGCACAGTATATCAGTAGTGAAGCGTTTAACACCTTGAGTCAAACAGACCTGTGTTCGAATTTCAGCTCCACCACTTACTAGCCAAGCAAACTTGAGCACGTTCCTGCCTTCTCTGAGCTGCTTCATTTTAAACTCGGAGTTTGTTATTTGCTACAGAGAATTACTAGGATGATTTTTAAAAAGTATATAAAGTATTGACCACATAAGTTCTAGAAATATTATATAATGGACTAGAAAATGGGAAATCCAGTGTTGAGATGCATTTAAGTTCAAAAACTGGCCGTCTCATTTCCTGGCTGTGTGAGCCAGGACAAGTTGATTAACCTGTCAGTGCCTCGGTTTCCTCACCCATAACGTGTGGCTAAAATATCTATCTCATTAGGTGGACTAAATTAAATAATCTGTAGAAAGAATATGATACATATTAGATAGCACATGGTGATGATAATTCTTGTGTTTATTTCCCAGACTCCAGTATTATTCCTGCCATCAACTATGACTGCGAGCTAATTAGATTACCTAATTTTCAAAGACCTCGTTTCCCTATCTATAAAATAGGGGCAGAACCAGATCTCTATTGTTCAAAGTCACATGGTGATTATAGAGAATTGGGCTTCAGAGCATGGGCTCCAAAGTCAGACCTCATGATGGGCTTAAATTCTAGCTCCATCACTTACAACAGTATGGTTTTGAGCTAGTCCTTCATCCTTGAATGAGTCTAGGTTTCCGCATCTATTTGATGGGGCTTAAGAAAACTGGAATTGTTCTTGTGAGGATTAAATGCGATGATCCAGTGGCTGGCATGTCCTGAGCCCCCACAACGTTAGCCATTACTATTATTGATATTGGTACTGTTATTAACATAGCTAACTGAAAAGACCTCACAGAAGAGGTACATAGAGAACCAGATTTTGAAAGATGGGATGGAAAGGCTGACAAGAGCGGGAGGGGGTCAGGAAACGGTCCGTATAAATAAAGCAGCATGCCCACGTGACTGTCCTGGGGAGGAAACCAACATCTGTAGACTTTGAAAGCTTTTCAGGTGTTTTTGACCCAAAGCCAGGGCTGATGTGAGAACGAGACAGTCACAGGCAAGATTCCCAAAGTGTGGACCAGGGTGAGGCATTGAGAGTCCTGGCTACAGGCTCTGCCTCTGCCCCTAACTCGTTGCTTGGCCCTGCAATCAGTTCACCCCATCGGATTTCAGTTCCTGCATTCGTAAAAGGAGGAAGGTTGAGCTACTGTGAGTGATGCCTAACTCTCCTTCCAGCTCTCATGTTCAAGGATCTTAACTGGCTTCTCTTGACTGGATGAGCACCCCCGTGCAGGCATCATTACTCATCCTTCCTTTCCATTTTATCTCTTGGAAGATTATCTCAAGCTGGCAGGCTCTCGAGTGAGCCCTCTGGGTCTTCTCACCACACCCCTCCGAGGTCACTGCGTGGATCATACGAGTTTACTGCCCAGTCTGACTTGGCCTCTACCTGTACCGTGGAAAGAGGCCAGATAGAAAGGCGGTGTGCAGAGACTCGGGTGACAATCCAGAGACTGGCTCCCTGCGTGACTTGGAAACTTGTAATTGTGTAACTTGCAGCTCTTGAGAATAGGAATTGCTCACATTTCTTGAGCATTTATGACTTGTCAAGCGCTGTACTAAGAGCTTTAAATCTATTATCTGGTTTAATCCTCACAATCGCACTGTGACGTCAGCATGATTATTCCCATTTTATAGCTGTAGATGTAGGATCTGAGACTTAAAGAGATTAAGTAACTTGCCCAAGATCACACAGCTGGTATGCGGTGCAGGCAGGGCCCACGCCCCAGTCTGCTGGGCTCCAGTGTCAGGGCTGTCCTGTGTCATACCCTGTTACTTCTCATAAACCCACATCACAGTGATGGTTTTTTACCAACGAGCGGATCGCACAAGAGGGGTTCAGGCTTGCCTCGTGCATAAGGCCCTGCATTTGTTATGTCAGTTCAAAGGGGTTTCTAGAAGCCATTGCCTCCCTCACTTGCCCTTAGAGACCTTCTCCAGCCTGTCCCTGGTGTACCTTTCCAGGCCCGTGCCCGGTTAGCCACCTTCTGTGGAAGCAGTATTGCCGAGTGGTTAAAAGCACAGCCTGTGGTTTGGCACTGCATTGCCTAACATAGTATCCACTGGTCTCCTGTGGCTATCAAGCACTTGAGACGTCCAAATTGAAGTGTGCTATAAGTGCAGAACACACACCAGATTTCAAAGATTTAGTATGAAAAAAAAACCCAATGTCAAATACTATATTAATTTTTCTGGGGGCACCTGGGTGGTTCAGTTGATCAAGCGTCTGCCTTCAACTCAGGTCATGATTCCGGGGTCCTGGGACTGAGCCCCACATCAGGCTCTGTGCTCACCAGGGAGCCTGCTTCTCTCTCTCCCTCTGCTGCTCCCCCTGCTTATGCTGTCTGTCAAATAAATAAATAAAATCTTTAACAACAACAACAAATTCTGTTGATTACATATTGAAATGATCATATTTTGGAAATATGAGTTTAAGAAAACATTAGTAAAATCAATTTCACCTCTTCTATTTTTTTTAATTTAAAAAATGTTTTTAAATATTTTATTTATTTGAGAGAGAGAGAGAGAGCATGAGCAGGAGGGAGGGCAGAGGGAGAGAGAGAAGCCAATTCCCCACTGAGCAGGGAGCCTGATGTGGGGCTCAATCACAGGATCGTGGGATCATGACCTGAGCCAAAGGCAGGCACTTAAACCACTGAACCCCCCAGGCGCCTCTGCTTTCTATGTTTAATGTGGCTACTAGGATATTTAAAATTACATACGTGGCTAGTGTTTGTAACTCACTTTATACTTCTGTTGGACGGCACTGGTTTACTTCTTATCCGGGTGACCTTGGGCAAGTTAATTAACCCCTACGTGCTTCCATTTCCCCATCTGTAAAATGGGGATAATAATAAGCCTGACTTTGTAAGGTTGCTGTGAGCATTTGATGAATGAAATTTCCCAGACAGTGCCTGGCTCATTTGGTTGCTACTCATTATTACCCACTGATGCCAGATCAGTCCAGGCCCATCTCTTGCCATGCTATGCTTTGTTCATTTCTTGGAAGACTCCCCGCTTTCTCTCCACTTCTTTGGGCTCTGCATCCTCCAAAAGAGCATGGCTTTTAGAACACCTGGGACTTTCTTTTTTTTTCCTCCAATTTTTACCTTTTTTTTTATGATTGAAGTACAATTAACATACACGACTCAGTGCTCGCCACCATAAATGTACTCACCATCTGCTGTGATTTTCTTTATGCTGTCATTGACTTTCTTGCCTAATAAGTTGTCACTTTGACATGCGTGCTGAGGTGTAGCTGAAGTAGACTTAAAATAGAACCAGTGTCTTATTTATCTCTGCATTTCCCCTCCTGTCCAGTCTTCCACGGACCTAACGGAGGGCCTGTCAAAGTGGTGTAGCATGAATGCTTGTTAGCTGAATAATTAATATACCTCCCCTGCCCCTGTGCCAGGAAGATAAAAGTTTTCCTCATTCTTTTAGACTCTCAAAAGGAAGTGGTCACATTTCCTCCGGCCGTTCTCAAGCCACCATGGTCTCCCCTGGTCACTCTGCTCAGTGTAGAATGACTCCACCCCTTTCATTCCTAGTGCTCTGTGACTTCTCATGCCTTCAGCGTGGATGGTGGCTTTTCCTTTTTTTTTTTTTTTTTTAGTACTTGAATATTGAGATCAGCTATAATTCAAAGCCTTGAAAGAAGGGGTCTGGTTCGTTAAATTCTAATTGCACTGATGGGAAGGCAAGATAGATGCTGTAATTAAGGAGGCCTCCCTCAGCTCTGGTGGTCAGGGTGGTGGTGGTATGGGCAGTGCTCTCCTTGCTGCGGAGAAGGAGGAGGATTTCTGTGGTATGTTCAGAGGCACCAGTGCACGCCCTCCGGCACCCCAACTTCCTGTCTGCCAAGCATCTAAAGTCTGTCATTACCCTTCTTGGGAACTTACCCAGAAGGGGAAACTTTCACCAGCTTTGGATCCTGCTCAAAGTTCAGGGAACATGTCTTCAGGGCAAATTAAATCCCCCCAAACAACTCAACTTTACATGGGAAGGATTCTCCTTTTGATTTCTTTTTAGCAATCTGGTTTTTAATAGGCCTGCGCAAAGACCCCTTCTAATACTGATACGGAAATTGCACCCCTAATGGTACTTTTTTAAATTAAACATGGTGTCCCTGAGGACTGCCTTTGAAATACTGCTTGACATTTAGGGGATGGTGCCATGATGAGGTCTGATCCCTTAGTATGGATTCAGATGGAGATACTGGGGCTCCAGGATGCTGAAAGGAGAGGGTATGAAGGATGCTGGGAAGCGACATGAGGGCCACCGTGGGGAAATGCTGACAACACTACCAGTTTCCCCAAGGCCAGCCCTGAGAGTAGGATCATGTGAGCTCTGCAGTGTCTCATCGGTACTGTTGCGTTGCATGCCCAGATCTCCTTTCAGGACAGAAGGATCTGTTCCCCTCACCTGTCGGGAACGCAGCTGGCTTACAGCACCCAGCTGGAATTGTCCTTGCCAGGGAGTGATGCCTCCTCATGGACATGCCCGCTTCCCAGAGGCAGCCTGTGTCTGGGGAGTGAGCACGCACAGATGTAAACACTTGGCCTTGTGACTCAATCTGGGACAGCTTGAAAGGGCCGCGTCAGCTGTAAGGGATGGGTGGGCTGAGGCCTGGTGACTGCATTGTAGCCCTGTGCTCCTCCCTGCTTCCTGCCCTTCCGCCATAGAGGTTGATACTCAAGAGCACTTTCTATGAAGTTTCCTTCACACTAATTGTCATTTCAGAATCTGCTTCCTGGAAACCTGGCCTGCAATAGCGGTTCTCCCTTTTGCTAACCCAGGGCGACTCTGCATTGGCCTCCGACACCCTTGCTACAGTTGACTGCCAGACGGCTTTTGTCCGCTCTCTCCTACCATTGCTCTTCTTTCCCTGCATGGCCACACTGGCTCATAGCTCCACGCTTTGTGAGTTCCCTTCATGCCTGAATGCATACGCGTGTGCTGGTCGCATCTTCCAAGTGCCTCCCACGCCACACCCAGCCTGGACCATCCTCATGTTCTCACTGAATCTTCTCAACATACTCCATTTCAGGCACATTCGTTCTGGGGGTAATAATTAGTGTTGCCTCTCGAGTCCGGCTTCCAGAACCTTCTTGGACTTACTGATCCTCCAAGCCAGCATCAGAGAAGAATGGCAGAGACTGGGGCTGTCAGTGGGGGCTCTGAGGCAGTGAGTCCCCTTCTTGCTCTATAGGAACTCTCCTCAGCATCCCTGCTGGGTACTGCACTTTGGGTGACGTTTAATCAGGAACACTCACGGTGCCTTCCAGTCTCACTGCTAAGCACTGGTCCTAAACGAACCGCAAGCCCAGCACCTTAGCTATCTGGTATTAATCCCATACGAAGCGGCCTAGAGAGGTTAAATCAACTGACGAGAGCCCTCGGGAAGCCACATGCGTAGGAACACATTTTAAGAAAAGGCCACACATAATGGAGTTTGGTTTGCTTATCAAAGAACAGGCAGCTAAGCTGAAAAAGGCACGTTCGCATCACAGGTAGCCTTGCAAATGTGGAATGACCCTCCAAAGGCCAGTACAGCATCTCTTGCTGAAACCACAGGGGACCAGCAGCAGCTACGCTTATTTTTAAGACTCCAAGAGTTTCTTCAGACTCCCTGGCCACCTCTCCCAGTGCCTTTCCACCGAGACAGGTAGGAAGTTCCTTCAGCTGTCCAGTCAAAACCCTCCTGGTTCCTCCAACACCTGTCCTCAATGAAGGGCAGGGAAGAGCTTGTCCTTCATTCCTCACAGACTTGCCTGCACTTGAACTGCCAGTCCTTCCTGGGAAAATGGCTTCTCCGGTGGGGTGCGTATGTGTCCACAGCACCATTCCCCGTGGCCAAGTGCCAAGTGACGAAAGTGTCGGGGCTTTTGAAATTGTCCGAGAAACTGATTTCCTTGTCAAGTCTTGTCCTGTACAGTTGGAGGGCCGAATTCTACTTTTGTGTTAGCTGCCACACAGACCAAAGGCTGCTGACAAGGAGCTAAAGGGTTTGTGCCTGGTCTGCTTCAACCTTTCCTCAGTCCCGCACGGGGAATGCTCCTGGCTTTCGGCTTTCTTGAACTCTCTTATCGATCCTCCTTTGTGGGCCAACAGATGAAGGGCCTGGGAAATAATTCCGAGGGACATAACTCAGAGCATTCTTAAATTTGTAGCAGGAGGGGGGCCAAAGAAAAGGGAAGGCAAGGGTAGGGACGGGCAGAGTCATCCACTGACTCGGAAAATGCAGGCATATTAGAAGTCCATGAATTGGAGGCTGAGTTTCATTGGCAATATCAGAGTAGGAACAGCGTGAGATATCAGCCCTTGGCAGAGACTAGAGAATCTCCATCCATAGGATCTCACAGAAGAAAGGCTAGTCTTTCCATTACTCATTTTTGGGTATTGCACGAAGGTAGGACACAAAAGATGATAACTTCTGAAACTCCTACCTTTATTGTGTTCATCATAAGATCACGAGGTGAGTGAGTGATGGACAAGTTCAGGATATTAGTAACCCCAGATACTGCTGAAGTCAAGGGTGGTTCCTAAAGGGGAAGGGGATGAGGGGTGAGTGGGCAAAAAGAGCTGATTGTATGGTGATGGATGGTAACTAGCTTTTGGTGGTGATCATTTTGTAGTGAATACAGGTGTGACATTATAATGTTGTACACCTGGAACTTACATGTTATATACCAATTTTACCTCTATTGAAAAAAAAAGTCTTAAAAGGATTTAGGTTAAAAAAAAAAAAGTCAAGGGTAAGACAGGCGATGGGATGCCAATGAGCTTGTAAAAATCATCCAAGTACCCCAGGAAGGAGCCATGGCAATAAACTGATAGTGTGGAGCATGGAGAGCATGCTTTTGGAGACAAGAGAGCCCATTATTGGTTTTTCATTTCTAGCATTCTCTTTGGCAACCGTTTATGGTTGCCCCCTCCTCTATACCTACTTTTCCTCTCCAATACCCCCAATTTTTCTGAACAGAAGAAACCCCCCACATGCATTCCTCTACTCACAGGCAATCTGCACACCTAAGCGGAACCAGACAATGTAGATTCTCAGCCTTTTCTTTGGAACCACCTTTAGGCACTACTGGAGACACCAAAGTCTCGAATGGAAAGAGCAAACATCTCCAGCAGAGATGGAGCACTGGCGTATGACCACAGCTTTAGCCTGGAAAGCTTCCTTTTAACCTAGTCAGACTGTTGGCAGCTAGAAGATCCCAAGGCCAGGGTCCTTTACCTCTCTAGATGGCCAATTCTTCCTGTTCGCTCTCGACTAATGGCACTTACAGCGGGGTGCAATTGCCATCAATTTGGTTCTTGAGCTTGGTTCTTGAGCAAGAGGTTGGATAGTAAATTTGCAAAGAGAGTGCTCCCACATAGTCTATTTGGTTCCTACCTTTCAGGTAACAAGTAATGAGAATCCAGATAGCAAGGTATTATCGAAAAATTTATCTGAACCTATTAAGTTCCCAATTTTAAGTAGCAAGATTTACCTATACTTTTATTTCTTTCCATAAAAGTGTGTCTCTGTTTATAGAGGGTTTTCTGAGGGCAAACACCTTGTTTTTCTTTGTTTTTGCCTGGCACACAATACATCTGTCTAAATACTTGAGAAATCTGGGATAGGCCGGTGATGGGTATTAAGGAGGGCACATATTGCATGGAGCACTGGGTGTTATATGCAAATAATGAATCATGGAACCCTACATCAAAAACTAAGGATGTACTGTATGGTGACTAACATAACATAACAAAAAATTATTATTAAAAATATTTTAAAAATAATAAATAAATAAATACTTGAGAAATCAATCAAATTGTATTAAAAGTGTTGAAAACACTGTTTTGTTTTGTTTTTTTAAGATTTTATTTATTTATGTGACAGAGATAGAGACAGCCAGCAAGAGAGGGAACACAGCAGAGGAGAGGGAGAGGAAGAAGCAGGCTCCCAGCCAAGGAGCCCGATGTGGGACTCGATCCCGAAACGCCAGGATCACGCCCTGAGCCGAAGGCAGACGCTTAACGACTGCACTACCCAGGCGCCCCTGAAAACACTGTTTTGACATTGGGTTGATAAACTGGACCAGTTGGGATTGAACTCTAAAGTATAAAAAGCACATGAAAAAAAATTTTTAAATATGAAACAAAGTTCTCAATCCTGGCTGTTTGAATCATCCAGAGAAAACACACTGGTGTTCAGGCCCCACCCTAAACCAACGAAACCAAAATGGAACTTATGAAAGCTCCCAGATAATTCCAACAGGACTCCAAAGATGAGAACTACTGATCTGCCTAATTTACTGTCCTATTGGAAAGTCCCATTGTGTGCATGTCCTACTGGTAGTAAGTTTAGCCTCTACCAGTTGACACATGTTAGGGAGCTCTTCCCACTCACAGACATTTGCTTATTTGCATGGAGCCAGATAGGCAACACAGGTTTGGTGAACCATGTGGGCCATTGAGAATGTCAATAGAACTTGATTACTGTCTTCATTTCACAAGGATTTACTAAGCCCAACAGAACGCTTAGGAAAGGACCTAAGGCAAGGTGCCTTGTTTCCAGGAGAGAGAAACAAGCTAAGGCAGCACATGTAAATCTTTATGATGCAATGCATCAGCACTTACATGCCAAAGTGCATGGTGGGGATAGAAATGGTGGTAGGAGTACGGAGGAAGGGGTGTGTTATGCAGGGAGGTCGGTCTTGAGCTGGACCTCCGAGGATGAGAAGGATTTGAAGAGGTAGAGGGTAAGGGAAAGAACACTTCTCGTTCCAGGTTCTAGGAGCTAGGTACTAGGGCTTGATAGTGATAGATTTTTCTGACACCCCACTCCTAGCCCTTGAGATCTATCCAGTTCTCAGTTCTTCCTGGAGCCAGGTGAGAGTACGACAGGGATAGCAACATCTCTCGGACTTCCTTTCCCTGGTCTTCTCATCAGCTCTCCCTACTCTCACTTTCCGGCTTTTCACATCTGGCTCAGAAACTCAGCCTTTCCACCCATCCCAGTTCTCTTGATTCAGTGACAGAGCTGGACTCCTAGGCCTTATGGTCTGCTTGGTTCTTCACTCTCTTAGCTTCAGCATTTCTGAGAGTGTTAAGTGAAAGACGGTCTCTATCCTGTGTGGCTCCTGGACCTCTCTCCAGCTGGGCTAGTTAAATTTACTCTTCCCCCAATCAGCTGTACTCCTGAATTCTAAAGTGTTGTTTCAGCCAGAGCAATGAAGAAGGTAATAGTTGTCTGATCCTACAAGAGAGCCTGCCAACCTTCTTCACATCATGGAACAAATAAGAAAGATGATAATATTTACATAGTAAACAGAGTTACCTGCTCTCTACTGTCTTGCAGAGGCGACCAGCCCTGAGGACTGAGGGGATCAATATCTACCTGGAACTAAGCTTCTGCACACCAGAGGGAAAGCTGTGTCCTATACAACTGTGGTCAGCTCATGCCCTAACCTCTGCCAGCTTCCAGACCTGTGGAACTGTTCTCAGTTACCCCAAACTTTAAAAAAAAAAAAAAAAGAGGGAAATTTAAAAAGAGACTTTACAGCCAAAGATGAGACATTTTGACTTTAAGAACTAGACTTTAATCGCTTGGTAGGACACAGAGAACTGGTTTGGACTTGAGCAAGAATGTATCTTTTGTCATAGTTCTTGGAAAAGATAAAAATCCTAAAGATGCTAAGCAGTGTTGCTTCTCCCAGTTGGGGCAGAGCACTCCTCTTGCCGGTCGATGTGTTGCCCAGCAATTTTCAGCTGGAGTCTCATCAGCCGTGGTGGAACTGTGATCAGGAAGCAGATTTCCAAACTTTAGTGGGAGCATGACAAGATGCAGGCAAGGTTCCAATGCTGCTGCTCGGAGGTTCCATCAGAGGGGCAAAATGCTCAGGGGTACATATGGAAGCCCACAGGGGATCAGGCAGGAAGTGGGCGTAAGCGCCCAAGACAAAACAGTAAAATGTCCCAACAGGTAGACAGAATGTACCAACAGGTTAGGGAGAAAGGCAGCAAACAACTCTAGAAATTTGATGTCCAGGCAGAAGGTGGATAACCGGCACTGCCTGACTTCTGAATCGCTAAGGCTAAGAATTAGCAAAGGGCTGGGTACCAGAACTACCTCTTCTCCCCCACACTGCTGCCATGCTGGGCAGGACCTGGTGGGTAGGGATTCCCGAGCCAAACCGGAGAATCAGATCACCAGGCAATATGGTTGGACCAAGGCAGGGAGAGAAAGACAAGCCTAACATTGGAGAGGAGAGGAAAGGCTAAACAAGAATATTCCAGAAATATTCCAAAAGTTACCTTTCAAAGTCAGGGACTGTGTCCTATTTATCTCTGTGTTCCTCTACCTAACACAGAGCTTGTCTAGCACAGAGTTGAATTATTATTATTTTTTTAAATGAATGGATGAATATAGGGCTGAACTGAAAGTCATAAGGATCAAGTGGCTCAAGCCAGAGTTTAGGGCTGCAGGGGATCAAATCAGGCGACTTGCCATGTTCGGTGCCCATGAGGTTCATCTGGAAGCATGCTGGGCTAGTGGCAAGCAGAGCATAACAGCCTAGAGAGAACCAAGACACGGGGCAAATGACAGCAACAACAATACCGCCTTACAATTCTGTCGTGCATTCAGGTTCACAGAGGGCAC
Organism: Ursus maritimus; assembly: GCF_017311325.1. Classification (NCBI taxonomy): domain Eukaryota; kingdom Metazoa; phylum Chordata; class Mammalia; order Carnivora; family Ursidae; genus Ursus; species Ursus maritimus. The sequence continues at coordinate 5,079,059 of NW_024425119.1, forward strand.
TCACATACCTTATCTGGTGCATCTGGTCTGTGCGACAAGCTCCTGAGGATATCCAAGAGTAGATTAGGGGTGCTCCCCGTCCTCAGAGCACGCTTTTCCTCCTCGAGTGTCAATCAGATGGAGTGGGAGCCAGTGGGTTGTTTACCTGTAACACATGTGGAGAGGGAAATCAGAAGGCCAACAGAAGAAACCTTGGTTCCATTCAAAGCCAACTGTGCAAGGAGCCTGGTGGAAGAGGCACCAGAGAGCCAGAATAAATATTGAACTTTCATTTTGAAACCCCGTGTTGGTGTGGCTGTTGCCATTGTGGTGGGCAAGCTGTGAGGGCTAAATATTTACAATTTCTCATTGTTCCCACCAAACTGCTGGATGCTCTCATTCTACTCTAAGTTAGGTGTTTGTTTGTTCCTTTGTTTATTCACTCATTCATTCATTTACTTACTTTCTTATTTCTAAAACTTATTCATTAGTTTGGGAAAAGGGTTGGGGGCAGGAGGAGGCAAACAGAAGTTGAGTGAAGATTCTCTTCCATCTCAGAGAAAGGAAATAAAACCACAGATGGAAAGTAAAGGTAGAAAAAGTGCTGACTGACTTCTAGATCTTTTACTCACAGTTGTATTTTTTTTAAACTTTCTATATTTTGGAATAATTTTAGATTTACCAAAATGTTGCAAAGATAGTCAAGAGAGTTCCCGTATATCACCACCCAGCTTCCCCTGATGTTAGCATCTTTCTTCCTTCCCGTGGCACATTTGTTGAAACTAAGAAATTGACATTGGCACAATACTATTAACTAAATTCCACAATTTATGTAGTGTCACCAACTTCTGCACGACTGTCCTTTTTCTGTTCTAGGATCCAACCCAGGACCCCACCTTGCATTAATTATCAGATCTTAGTTTCCTTAGATCTCTGTCAGGTTCTCAGTCGTTTCTTATTTTTTTACAACCTTGACAGTTTTAAAGAGTGATCTGTATTTTGTAGAATGTTTCTCCTTTGTGTTTATCTGATGTTTTCTCATGATGAGGCTGAGGTTATTGGCTTGGGGGAAGGATACCGTGAAAGTGATACCTTCTCACTGCATCGTCCTGGGGGATACATGCTATCAACATAACTTATTACTGGTGATACTAACCTTGATCACTGGAGTAAGGGGGTGTCTTCCCGTGGAGTTAGGTTTTTTGCTTTTTGGGTTTTTTTTTGTTTTCTGTAGGGCTGTTGTTTTTCTCTTTCTATATTCTCTTCTTTGGAAGCAAGTCACCCAGCCCAGCCCAAGCTCAAGGGGAGAGGAATTAAGCTCTGTGTCTGAGACCACGGATCCTACACATATTCTCCTGTAAGGAGATGTGTCCCCTATCTCCCCTTTATTTATTCCATGATTTACTTATATTAGCGTGTTAGTTTCTTGGGGGCTGTCTTAACAAGTCACCACAAACCAGGAAGCTTAAAAGAATAGAAACTTGTTCTTTCACAATTCGGGAGAACAGAAGTCTGAAACCAAGGTGTCAAAAGGGTTGATGGCTTCTGGAGGCTCTGAGGAGAGCTGTTCCACGCTTCTCTCCTGGCTTCTGGTCGTTGCTGGCCATGCTTGGTGTTTCTTGGCTTGTAATGGCCTCACTCCTGTCTCTGTTTCCATGTTCGTGTCACCTTCTCTGTGCATCTCTCTGTCTTTTCCTCTTCTTATAAGGACACCAGTCATTGGATTTAAGGCCCACCCTAAATTCAGAATGATTTTTTTTTTAAGCAATTCTGTAACTAATTACATCTTATTTCCAAATAAATTCATGTCGTGAGATTCTGACAGATGTGAATTTTGAGGGGACACAATTCAACCCAATACAATCAGCACGGACTCATGGATATATACCTTATTCTTTATATTAGAATCTATTTCTTTACTTGTCTGTGTATTTGCTTGTTTATTTCCTCAGATTGTTCTAGCTGTGGCCCCTGAGAGCTCCTGTGGTTAGCATCTGTATCCTCTTGACATATCTGCGTCTTTCCTTCTCTTTCCTTCTCTTTTCTTTTCTCTGTCGTTGTCCCTTTCTGTGTGTGTGTGTGTTTTAGCGCTTCCTTACTTCCTACACTAAAGGATGCTCCAGGCTCATCTTGTGTTTTCCCTGTTCCAGCCCTAGCATCAGCCATTTTCCAAGACAGCCCTGATTCTTCCATTGGAGAATGTTACTTAGAAATAAGGATCCAGGGGCACCTGGGGGGCACAGCGGTTGAGCGTCTGCCTTCGGCTCAGGGCGTGATCCCGGCGTTCTGGGATCGAGCCCCACATCAGGCTCCTCCACTAGGAGCCTGCTTCTTCCTCTCTCACTCCCCCTGCTTGTGTTCCCTCTCTCGCTGGCTGTCTCTATCTCTGTCAAATAAATAAATAAAAATCTTAAAAAAAAAAAAAGAAATAAGGATCCAAGTGCTAAGGGTGTTTGTTGCTACTGGGGTGTTGCTTCTTCTGGGCTCTCTGCACACAGAGTGAGGAAATGTATGCATTTGTGATCATCTGTGTCACATGTATCTATTTCTGTACCTGTAGATCTGTATACATATTCTTAAAAATTAATTCTTAATAATATCTTACTCATCAACTCTAATCACCACCCTGAACCCTAGCCTTCTTTCCAGATAACTTGTAGATTCTTTCTTGAACAGTGAGAAATTTGCTCCCATTATCCACAATTTATACTTATTTGTTCAGCCCTAGTATATACATAAAGTAGTTTCAGAATTGCTAACCACTACCTCTGTGAGAAACAAATTTTCCAACAAGAATATGGTGGGGGTTTTTTTTATAGTTCTTTTTGTCTTTAGCCTTATAATTTCCACTTAAAACACCATTTCCAGAGTTACTTAGGTCAGCTCCCTTTTCCTCTACTCCCCTTCAGTGAGGATATGTCAATACATTCACAATACAGGTAGATTCGTTTTTCGAAGTCTGCATTCCATTCTAGGATCCCTCAACAATCTGGGTTGTTTTTTTTTTAATAGACTTTATTTTTTTAGAGCAGTTTCAGGTTCACAGCAAAACTGACGGGAAGGTATGAGATTTCCCATAAACTCCCTTCCCCCCTGCATGCATAGCCTCCCCACTATCAACATCCCCCACCAGAGTGCTACAGTTGTTATAATTGATGAATCTACATTGATCCATTAAAATCACCTAAAGTCCAAAATTTACATTGGGGTTCACTTTCGTATTCTACATTCTATGGGTTAGGATAAATGTGTAGACATTTATTAATTGTTACAGTACCATACACAGTATTTTCACAGCCCTAAAACCCCTCTGTGCTCTACCCATCCCTTCTTTCCTTCCTCCAGCACCTGGCAACCACTGATCTTTTTACTGTCTCAGTAGTTTTGCCTTTTCCAGAATGTCATGTAGTTGGAATCATACAATATGTAGCCTTTTCAGATTGGCTAAATTTCCTTCATGTCTTCTCATGGCTTGATAGCTCATTTCTTCTTACTGCTTGGATAATGTTCCATTGTCTGGATATACCACCATTTCTTTATCCAGTCATCTACTGAAGAACATCTTGATTGCTTTCAAGTTTTAGCATTAGGAATAAAGCTGCTAAAAACATTGTATGCAGAATTTTGTGTGGACATAAGTTTTCAACTCCTTTGGATAATGACAAATTGTGTGATCACTGGATCATAACATAGGAAAAAAAAACTATGTTTAGGTTTTCAAGAAAATGTCAAGCTGCCTTCCAAAGTGACTGTACCATTTTGCATCTCCCCAAGCAATGAATGAGAGATTCCTATTGCTCGATCTCCTCATCAGCATTTGATGTTGCCAGTGTTTGGGATTTTGGCCATTCTGATAGGTGTGTCCTGATAGATCGTCGTTCAGATTTAGATTGCCCTGATGACATGTGACATAGAATGTATTTTCATGTACTTATTTGCTGTCTGAATGCCCTCTTTAGTGAGATATCGGTTAAGTCTTTGGCCTATTTTATGTATGTATGTATGTATGTATGTATGTATTTATGGCCCATTTCTTAAATTGGGTTGTTTGTTTTCTTATTGTTGAGTTTTAAGGGTTTTGCTGTTGTTGTTGTTGTTGTTGTTGTTGTTGTTGTATTTTAGATAATCACCCTTTCTTTATCCAATGTGTCTTTGCAAATATTTTCTCCCAGTCTGTGGCTTATCTTTTCATTCTCTTATCTCACGGAACAGAAATTTGTCATTTTAATAAAGTCTAACTCATCAGTCAATTCTTCAGCAGATGATGCCTATGATGATGTATCTAAAAAGAAATTACCAAACCCAAGATAATCTAGATTCTCTCCTGTATTATCTTCCAGGAGTTTTATAGTTTTGCATTGTACGTTTAGCTCTGTGATCCATTTGTGTTAACTATTATGACATGTGTAAGGTCTTGGTCTAGATTTGTTTTTGCATGTGGATGTCGCCTTGTTCTAGCACCATTTGTTGAAAAGACTGTCTTTTCTCCATTTCATTGCCTTTGCTCCTTTGTCAAATATTGGTTGACTATATTTATGTGGGTCTATTTCTGGGCTATTTTCTTTCCTTGATCTATTTTTTCTATTCGTTTGCTTATACCATACTGTCTTGATTACTGTAGTTTTATAGTAATTCTTGAAGTTGGGTATGTCTGTCATCCAAGTCTATTTTTCTACTTCAGTATTGTGTTTGCTATTCTGAGTTCTAGCCTCTCCATATAAACTTTAGAATCAGTTTGTTGATATCCACAAAATAATTGCTGGGATTTTGATTGAGATTGCATGGAATCAATAAATCAAGTTGGGGAAAATGGACATTTTGGCAATATTGAATCTTCCTATCTATGAACCTGGAATAGCTCCCATTTAGTCCTTTGGTTTCTTTTATCAAAGCTTCATAGTTTTCTTCAGAAAGATCTTGTACATATTTTATTAGAATTATACCTAAGTATTTCATTTGGTGTGGTCACGCTAATGTAAATGGTATACTGTTTTTCATTTCAAATTCTACTTGTTCATTGCTGCTTTGTAGGAAAGTGATTGACTTTTGTACATTAACCTGTAATCTATAATATTGTTCTAATGGCTTATTAGTTCTAGGATTTTTTTGTAGATTGTTCTCTATGTTTTCTACACAGATAATCGTGTTACTTGTAACAAAGATAGTTTTATTTCTTTCTTCCCAATCTGTATACCTTATATTCTTTTCTTGTTTTATTGCATTACCAAAGACTTCCAGTATGTTGTTGAAAAGAGTGATAAGAGGGACATCCTTGCCTTGGTCTCAATCTTTGTGGGAAAACTTTGAGTTTCTCACCATTAAGTGTGATGTTAGTTGTAAGTTTTTTGTAGATATTCTTTGTCAAGTTAAGGAAATTCCCCTCTATGCCCAGTTTACTGAGAGTTTTGTGGGTTTTTTTTTTCATCATGAATGTGTGTTGAATTCTGTCAAATGTATTTTCTATATTTACTGATATGATCAAGTGAATTTTCTTCCTTAGCCTGTTGATGTAATGTTACGTTACTGATTATCAAATGTTAAACTGACCTTGTATACCTAAGATAGATCCCACATGGTTATAGTGTACAAACCTTTTTATACATTGTCAGATTTGATTTGCCAATATTTTGTTGAGGACTTTTGCATCTGTGTTTATGAGAGATACTACTCTGCAGTTTTCTTTTCTTGTAATATCTATGTCTGGATTTGTATTAGGGTAATGCCAGCCTCATAAAATGAGTTAGAAAGTGTTCCCTCTATATCTATCTTCTGAAAGAAATTATGGACAATTGGTATAATCTCTTCCTTGAATGTTTGATAGAATTCACTAGTGACTCCATCTGGGCCATGCTTTCTATTTTGGAAGGTTATCAGTTATTGATTCAATTTCTTTATAGAAATAAACTTATTCATATTGTCCTTTTCTTCTTGGTGTGAGTTTTGGCAGAGTGGGTCTTTCAAGGAATTGGTCCATTTCATCCAGGTTATCAAATCTGTGGGCATAGTTTTTCATATCCCTTTATTATCTTTTTAATGAGATCTATAGTGATGTCTCCTCTTCTACTTCTGATATCTGTCATTTGAGTCCTCTATTTTTCATAGCCAGTCTAGAAGCTTATCAGTTTTATTGATCTCAAAAAAACCCAGCTTTTTGTTTTGTTAGTTTTCTCTACTGATTTCTTGTTTTCAATTTCATTAATTTCTACTCTAGTTTTTGTTATTTCTTTTCTTCTGCTTATTTTGGATTTAATTCACTCATTTTCTAATTTCCTAAGGTGGAAGTTTAGATTATTGATTTTCGGTCTTTCTTCTTTTGTAATATGTGCATTCAATTCTATAAATTTCCCTTTAAGCACTGTTTTTGTTGTATCCAAAAAATTTTGATAAGTTGTATTTTCATTTTTATTCAGACGCTTAATGACTGTGCTACCCAGGCGCCCCTGTTCAAAATATTTTTAACTTTCTCTTGAGATTTCTTCTTTAAGTCATTTATTTAGAGATGTGTTGTTTAATCTCCTTGTATTTAGGGATTTTCCACCAATCCTTGTGTTATTGCTTTCTAGTTCAATTACATTATGGTAGGAGAGGAAACCTTGTGTGATTTCTATTTTTTTTAAATTTGTTAAGGTGTGTTTTATGGACAAGAATGTGGTCTATCATGGTGAATGTTCCATGTGAGCTTGAGAATATGTATTTAGTTATTGTTGAATGAAGTATTCTATAGAGGTCCATTATATCCAGTTGATTAATGGTTCTGTTGTGTTCAACTATGTTCTTACTGATTTTCTGTCTTCTGGATCTGCCCATTTCTGAGAGAGGGGTGCTGAAGTCTTCAACTCTGATAGTGAATTTATCTATTTCTCCTTACAGTCTAAGAGTTTTGGCCTTAGGTATTTTGATGCTCTATTGTTAGATAACTTTAAGAACTGTTATGTATTCTTAGAAAATTGACCCCTTTATCATTATGTTATGCCCTTCTTTATCCCTGATAACTTTCCTGCTCTGAAGTCTGCTCTGTCTGAAATTAGTATAGCTACTCCTGCTTTCTTTCTATTAGTGTTAGCAAGGTATATATTTCTCCCTGTTTACTTTTAATCTGCACGTGTCTTTATATTTAAGATGGGTTTCTTGTAGACAACATATTTGGGTCTTGTTTTTTGATCCATTCAGACAATCTCTTCTAATGGTGTGTTTTGCCAATTGACATTCAACATAATTACTGACATAGTTGGATTAATATCTAACACATTTTTTACTGTTTTGTATTTGTTATCCTTGTTCTTTGTCCCTAGTTTTGTCTTCCACTCTTTTTCTGCTTTTGCGATTTAAATTGAGCATTTTAAATTATTCCATTTTCTCTCTATTCTTAGCATATGCTTTATTTGTTTGGTTGGGTATTTTGTTTGTTTGTTTTCAGTTTTTATTTAAATTCCAGTTAGTTAACATACAATGTAATATTAGTTTCAGGTGTACAGTTTAGTGATTCAGCACTTCCATACATCACCTCGTGCCCATCACAAGTGCACTCCATAATCCCCATCACCTATTTAACCCATCCCTCCACCGACCTCCCCTCTGGTAAACCATCAGTTTGTTTTTCTAAGAGTCTATTTTTTTGGTTTTCCTCTCTCTTTTTTTCCACTATGATTTTTTGTTTTGTTTCTTAAATTCCACATATGAGTAAAATCATATGGTATTTGTCTTTCTCTGACTTATTTTGCTTAGCATAATACTCTCTAGCTCCATCCATGTCGTAGCATATGCTTTCTAAACTTTTTATAGTGGTTGCCCTAGAGTTTGCAATATACATTTACAACTAATTCAAGCCTGCTTTCAAATATCACTATACCACTTCACAGGCAATGTGAATACCCTTTAACAACAAAATAATCCTAGTTCCTCCGTCTCCTTTCTGGTATATTTGCTATCATTCATTTCACTTATACATAAGCATAGATATGCATAAGTATACATAAGCAAATACATTGTTGCTATTGTTTTGTTGTTATTATAATTTTAAATTAACTTATCTTAGATAAATTAAGAATAAGAAAAATACAATTTTTAATTTTACCTGCATTAATTCCTTCTCCAATGCTCTTCCTTTTTTTATGTAGATCTGAGTTTCTAAACTTTGTCATTTTCCTTCTCTCTGAAGAACTTCTAACATTTCTTACAAGGCAGATCTTCTAGTGCCAAATCACCTCAATTCTTGTTTCTCTGAGGAAGTCTTTGCTTTTCCCTCAGCTTTGAAGGATAATTTTGCAGGGTACAGAATCCTAAGCTGGTGGTTTTTTCTCTCAACACTTTAAACATCTAATTCCAGTCTCTACTTGTTTGCCTGGTTTCTGAGGAGAAATCAGATTAATTCTTTTTTATCTTTGATCCTCTATAAGTAAGGTGGGTTTTTTCCTCTGAGTTCCTCCAGTGCTTTTTCCCCCTCTTTATCTTTGATTTTCTGTAGTTTGCATATGATATGCCTAGGCTTAGTTATTTTGGCATTTATCCTGCTTGAAATTCTCTGAGCTTCCTGGATCTGTTGTTTGATTTCTGACATTACTTTGGGGGAAATTCTCAGTCATTACTGTTTCAAATATTTTTTCTCTTTCTTTCTCTTTCTTCTTCTGGTATTCCCCTAACACACATTTTACACCATTTGTAGCTGTCTCACAGGTCTTCAATTGTTTTTTGGGTTTTGTTTTCAGTCTTTTTTCTCTTTGCTTTTCAGTTTGGGAGATTTACACTGAGATATTCTCAAACCCAGAGATTTTTTCTTCAGCCATGTTTTGTCTACCAGTAAGCCCATCAAAGTCATTCTTCATTTCTGTTACAGTGTTTTTCACTTCTAGCACTTCTTTTTGGTTCTTTTTAGAATTTCCATCTTTCTGCTTACATTGCCCATCTGTTCTTGCATACTATCTCTTTTATACGTTAGAGTCCTTTGCATATTAATCGTAGTTATTTTAATGCTCAGTATGATAATTTCAACATCCCTGCCATATCTGAGTCTAGTCGTGATGCTTGCTTTTTCTCTTCAAATTGTGTTTTTTTGCCCTTTGGTAGTTATATTTTTTGTCTCGATTGCCAGATATAACGTACTGAGTGAAAGGAATTATAGTAAATAGGCCTTTAGTAATGTAGTGAGGTGTAGGGGCAGAGGAAGTCCTATAATTAGGATTCAATCTTTTTTTTTTATTTTAATGTTTTTTTATTATATTATGTTAGTCACCATACAGTACATCCCTGGTTTCTGATGTAAAGTTTGATGACTCATTATTTGCGTATAACAGCCAGTGCACCATGCAATACGTGCCCTCCTTACTACCCATCACCGGTCTATCCCATTCCCTCACCCCTCTCCCCTCTGAAGCCCTCAGTTTGTTTCTCATAGTCCATAGTCTCTCATGGTTCATTCCCCCTTCTGATTACCTCCCCCTTTCTTTATCCCTTTCTTCCCCTACCGATCTTCCTAGTTCTTATGTTCCATAGATGAGAGAAATCATATGATAATTGTCTTTCTCTGCTTGACTTATTTCACTTAGCATTATCTCCTCCAGTGCCGTCCATGTTGCAGCAAATGTTGAGAACTCGTTCTTTCTGGTAGCTGAGTAATATTCCACTGTATATATGGACCACATCTTCTTAATCCAGTCATCTGTTGAAGGGCATCTCGGCTCCTTCCACGATTTGGCTATTGTGGACAATGCTGCTGTGAACATTGGGGTGCATATGGCCCTTCTCTTCACAACGTCTGTATCTTTGGGGTAAATATGCAGTAGTGCAATTGCTGGATCATGGGGTAGCTCTATTTTTAACTTTTTAAGGGGCATCCACACTGTTTTCCAGAGTGGCTGTACCAACTTGCATTCCCACCAACAATGTAGGAGGGATCCCCTTTCTCCACATCCTCTCCAGCAGTTGTTGTTTCTTGCCTTGTCAATTTTTGCCATTCTCACTGGCGTAAGGTGTTATCTTATTGTGGTTTTGATTTGAATTTCCCTGATGGCTAATGATTTTGAACATTTTTTCATGTGTCTGTTAGCCATTGTATGTCTTCATTGGAAAAGTGTCTGTTCATATCTTCTGCCCATTTTATGATTTATTTGTTTCTCGCATATTGAGTTTGAGAAGTTCTTTGTGGATCTTGGATACCAGTATTCAATCTTTTGATGAGCTTTTGCCTCTGAACTGAACTTCACAAGAGTTTCTCAGGTTTCCTCCTTTCTTTGAAGGGGACATGATGGGTAAAGTGGGCTGAAGTTGGGCATTTCTCTCCCCACCTGAAGCTCCAATAAAACTCCAGCAGGTTCTGGTTAAATAGTTTCACCTGAGGGTAGAACTTGTTAAGAACAGAATGCTTTGGTATATTGCAGAATGGTTCCTTTTACCCTGCCCCTGCCAGAGCAATAAGGAGCTTTTTTCCCCTTATTCACTGTGAGAAGCTGGTAGAGTTCGAGAAGGTAAAACACACAAAAATGTGGACCCCAGTGATTGGCTTCCCCTGGAATTTTTACCTCCCAGATTTGTCCACATGAGTCTCCAGAGATTCATCGATTACACTTCAGGTTTCCTTTCTTAGCCACTGGTTCCCACAGAGGTTTCTACTCATGGATTTCTGCTAAGTTCTGATTCTCTGTATTTACCTTTCTCTCCAATTTGAGGTGTAGCAATTTGCCCTGTGACCTCACTTCTCTTATGAATCTAAGAAGAGTCATTGATTTTTCAGTTTTCCCAGCTTTTTACTGTTGTTAGGACAGAATGGTGACTTCCACACTTCTTTCATGCTGGACCAGTAACCGGAAATCTTGATTTTTAAAAATTTGTATATGGTATAGTTTCTCTTTGTGGTGTACAGGTCTAGGGCTTTTGACAAGTGCACACCGTCAGGTAATCACCATCCCTACATCATAGAGAACAGTTCCATCACCCAAAAAATTCCCTGAACACAATCATATTTAGTCAATGACATGCACTTATCGTTTCTTAAAGATACTACTCTGAGTAGGTAACCTTCACAAAAGAGTGGTTTCCTACCCACTACTAGGAACCTTGATTGCTATGAGGTACCCAATATTTTTACTGCTTACAGTACAACATGTGGGGTGGCAATTAAAGAGGAGGTGGAAAAAAAATGAAGTTGTAGGAACCTGAACATTTTATGACAAAATCAATCTTTCTGAAAGCTGTTTATAACTCTAATGATTTATGAATTTAATGTAGCAATAAACAATTAATTACTAAATTCTCATATAGTCATCTGGTCCTAGGCAATTTGAGAAAGTCAGGAGACATACTAGGATGAGAAAGGTGGGGTTAATAGGAGGCACTTCTGGTTAAAGGTGTTGGTTTGAGCACATCAACATTTATGTCCATTTCCCTCCTGACACCCACTCACATGATAGAGCAGAATAACAAGATATACCCTACAAGGACAACAAGAGGGGCCCATACACACAAAAGTCTTCACTAAAGGGGACTATCCCTAGACAGTCTAATGGCTAACTCCCTCCCTCTTTCTGGTCTCTGCTCAAATACCGCATTTTCAATGTAGCTCACCGTGTTCACCCTATTTAAAATTAACCTGACACCTCCCCCCACAACACACATTTCTGATTACTTTTTCTTGCTCTAAAAATATCATGCATAACATAACTATTTGTTATGCCTACTGCTTGTTCCATTCACCGATAAGGACCTTGAATATTATTGATCACATCACAGATAATAAATTCTTTGTCAAATGAATAAATGATGATTGTGGTCAGTGGAAAAATTAGTGGGTAGATGAGAACTGACTTAACAGAGCAGAGAGATCCGTCAATGCCTGTGGTAGAGGGACTAACAGGAAAACTGTCCAGTAAAACCCAGGAGTTAGAAGCACCAGGCATCTCTGAAGGTGGAGCTATAAGCTGGGGATTGTTAACAGATTGATTATATGAGGATCCTTTTCCCACCCAGGCAACCACAAAACTCCTTTCCCACCCTTTTTCCCACTAGCAGAGAATCAGAGAAGATCCCTCTCCTGGGAAATTGACTGACCAAGATAAAGACTCACAGACATTGGTATTTGAGGAACAATAAGCAATGTCTAAAAGTGAAAAATCCAGAAATAGCAGAATATCTATGAATTACATAGTACTATCTGACTTTTCTTGGCGGGGGGGGGGGGCTGTGTGACATTTTATTCTCATATTGTAGAGGAAGATCTCCATAACAGATATAGTCTGTTTCAAACAGGTCTCCACAATACATCAGGCTTGGAGTTGACCCAACCTTCTTGGTCTAGTGGACATGTATAATGATGGAAGAGGTAAACACTTTATTCTGTTTTTGCTAGGTTGCCAGTTCCTTGAACATATTGATAAGATTGCTAATGAAACCATGTTATAAACTAAATTTTCTTCCCTTAAAAATAACCATGTTATGGGGCACATGGGCGGCTGAGTCAGTCAAGCATCTGCCTTTGGCTCAGGCATGATCCTGAGGTCCCGGGATCAAGCCCTGAGTCAGGCTTCCTGCTCAGTAGTACTATCTGACTTTTTAAACCATGCACACATATTACCTTCACTGAAATGAAATAGACTGAAAAAAAGAGATAACCTGGGGACACCCATTTTGTTTGATATCATCAAACAATTAAATTGATTTCCCAGATAACTGAAGGTTTCCCCTGAAAAGCCACTTTTTTTTTTACTTTTTGTTACGTAAATATTTAAATGTACATAAAAGTAAAGAAAAGAGGGTAGAGAACCCCAGGAATCCATGATCTAGCTTTACAGTTATGTTTTTAATTTCAATATTTTCTTTTTTGTATTTTTTATCTGTTTATTTATCTTACCAGAGAATTTTAAGATAAATCCCAGACATCATACAATTTCTCCCAAAAATACTTTGTATGTATTTTAACAAATAAAAAATTAGATCACTTATCTTATTGTAATTTCTGTAACTTTATATTTGTCTGATTCTTTTCTTGTTCTGTTATTTAAAGAATGTTTTTTTATTTGCTGTAAATTTGCAGAGTGAGGGTCCCAAGTAGATTTGAACTTATATTCACATCTGAAGGCACGTTTACCTGGTTGTCCCAGCCTTAGTGATGGGGAGCTGGATCAGTGTGGTTTCAGGGATCGTTGGTCTGACCCATCCATTACGATATTTCCCATCAGTCTTTCGCTCAATGATTTCAACATCCATTGATATCCCACTAGTTCATTAGACATTGCAAAATGCCATCCCTTCTACATGTATGAATTGATAATCTTCTATAAAATAGAACTTTCTCTCAACTATTTGCATATTCCAGGCAAAGCAGTATAAATGCTTAATACTTTCTATCAGTTTTCAGAATAATGCATTGGTGCCCTAGCAATTTCCAAAAGCGTTCAGTAAGAGTTGCTTATTGCTTTGTTTTGAAGAATCATTACAGACTTAGGTTTTAAAATCTAAGCTATTGAAACACCATTTACATAAGGTATACTGCACCCATTTTGACAAATTATAACCTGCCATACATATAACCTACAAAGCATAACCTACTATGGAACCACCACTAAAATCAAGGTACAGAACATCCCTATTACCCTCAAGGTTTTGTCGTGCCTTTTTGCAGTCAATCATCCCCTCCATTTCCAACTCCAGACAACTACAGATCTGCTTTCTTTCACTTATTAATTAGTTTTGCCTGTTCTAATCTTCAATATAAACAAAATTATACAGCATATACTCCTGTATCTGGCTTCTTTCCTATAGCATAATGTTTTTGAGATTCATCCATGGTGTTACATGTATCAGTAGTTTATTTCTTTTTTAGTACTAAGTAGCATTCCATTTTATGAATATACCATAATTTCTTTTTTTTTACATGTGTTTATCTGTTGATGGCCATTGGGGTGTTTCCAGTTTGGGGCTATTACAAATAAAGCTTCTATAAACATTTGTGTATGAAGTCTCCTTGTGGACAAATGCTTTTCTCTTGGGTAAATATCTAGCAGTAGAATTGCTGAGTTGTATGGCAGGTGAATATTTAGCTTTATTAGAAACTGCCAAGCTGTTTTGCAAACGGTACTCTTGCATTCCCACCAGCAACTTATGAGCGTTCCAGTTGTTGGCAACCCTTGGTTTCATCAGTCTTTTTGATTTCGGCCATTCTAGAAGGTGTGAAAAAGATATCTCATTGAGATTTTAATTTGCACTTCCTTATGACAAATGAAGTTTGGAGCGTCCTTCCGTGGACCGTTTATATATTCTCTTTTGTGAAGTGTGTGTTCAAATCTTTTGCCATTTTTTACTGGGCTGCTTGTCTTATTGAGTTGTATATTCTGGATTTAAGTCCTTTGTCTGATATATGGATTGTAATATGGTCTCTTAACTCAAAAGTTTTTATATGTTTGATGTGTTTCAGTCCACTGCAGTCATTATTCTTTTTAATGTTCAAATTGCCCTATCTTTAAGGAAAAGCTTTTTTTAAAAAAAAAGAACATGTTTGAGCCATTTTATATGGGGATATGTCAGAAACGCATCCCCATGTTTTTAAACAAAACCCATTGAGCCCACAATTTAATTTTTTCTTTTTTGGTAAGTCATGAGTGTTGTCTTATAAATACCAATTCCCTTTGGGTCTGATGAGGGAGAAGTTGCTGACCACTTCTTTAATAAATGATGCCCACCACTGTGGGATATGACTAAGGAAATAAAAATGGTTTCATAACATGCATGCCAGAACTTCTTAAATAAAACGTGGCTTGTTCTTCATACGACTTAAAAGACTATCAGGCTATCCCAGACAAGTTGATTGATGCAGTTCAGCACATTTTTGAACTCTTCTTTGGAAGGTCTTCAGGTGCCATTCAGGAGACTCACAGGAAAATCAACTTGTGCCCATCGACCATACTTAGAAGCTCTTTAAATGTGAGCTTTGACTCTGAGCCAAGCATAGGACTTGATGCTTCAATCTATGGTCACACTTAATCCTACACAAATCCTGGGAGATGGGCATAATTAGCTCTATTCCACAGATTCTGAAACTGACATGGATAAAGTGGCATGCCTAAAGCCACACAGTCACCAAGTAGCAGACAGTACACTTAAACCTGATTCTCACTGCCCCAAGCCTATTTATGCTCAGCACAATATATCCTATCACCTCCCTTCATAGTCTCTGGTTTCAGAAAAATAAAATGTACTTTAGATGGCAGATTTGCATACTGTGGCTTTTAACATGCTATGGACTCCAAGGCGTGTTTAGATGAGATATCAAAACCGTTCTTGGCAATGGCAGCTCCCAGAATAAGTCACCAGTCTCCCGGAGTGACTGCTTCAGAGAGGCCAAGGACAAGTGTTTTTCAGTGTCACTCCTTTTTATTATTTTCATACCCTCTTTTCCTCTCCCTTCCTTTCCTATTGCCTGTCAATTTTTCCTCCTGTGAATGTTTCCTGTTTTTTCTGAGCGAATGTTTTGTTCCCGCGTTTGCAGGGGGAGGGTTTGAGAAGCTACATTCAGGTCTCTCTGATCCCTGTTGACACTGAGAGACTTGAGTCTGTGGCCTGATTTTGAAAGTGCTTCGGTTTGGGACTTTACACCTTTTTGAAGTTAAATTTTTTATTTTAAGATAATTATAGATTCACATATAGTTATGAGAAACAATACAGGAAGATCCTATGTACCTTTCACCCAGTTACCCCCAGTGGTAACATCATCCGTCATACTACAATACCACAATCAGGATATTGACAACGATACAGTAAAGATACAGAACATTTCCGCGCCCCCAAGAATCCTTCAACCACCCATGGGTAATCCCAGACAGCCAGTAATTTCTTCTCCACTTCAATAATTCTGTCATTTCAAAAATGTTATTCTAGATGGCATCACACAGTATGTAACACTTTGGACTGGCTTTTTCACTCACCATAATTCTCTAGAGAGTGTTTCAGGGGTGGTTGCACGTACAGTAATTTATTCCTTTTTATTGCTCAGTGATACTCCATGGTGTGGACAGACCACTGTTTGTTTCACTATTCACACCGTGGAGGACATCTGGGTGTTGCCAGTTGGAGGCTATTACAAATAAAGCCTCTATAAATATTCCAGTACAGGTTTTATTCTGAACATAAATTTTCATTTCTCTGGGACAAATACCCAGGAATGCCATTGCTGGCTCATGTAGTAGTTGTATATTTAATTTTAAAAGAAACGGCCAAACTGTCTTCCGGAGTGGCTGTACTATTTTCCATTCCCTCCCGCAGCGGACAAGGGACCCAGATTCCCTACATCTTCACCAGCAGTGGGTGGTGTCACTTTTCTGGATGCATTATTTTGTTATAATCTTTAAATTTCAGAATCGGTTCAGACCGAGAGAGTATGAAACAGTTCCATGGAAGAAATGGAGAGATTGCCCCTCAGTTTTCATTCAGTTTTCTCTGTTGTTTCCATCTTACATCTCTAGGGTCCCCTTGTCACGACTGAAGAATCAACATCGACACCAGTTTATTCTAAATGCAACACTTACTTACTTGGATTTCACTAGATTGTCTCAGCTGTCCTTCTGTTGGGAGGGTTTCACCCAAGGTGCCACCTGACTTTTATTTATCATGTCTCCTTCACCTTTTCTGGTCTGCGATAGTTTTTTGGACTTTCCTTTCTTTTGATGACGTTAAGAGTTTTGAGGCATGCTGGCCAAGTATTTTATAGAATATCCGTCGAGTTGGGTTTGTTTTGTTTTTCTCATGGTTAGACTGAGGTCATGGGTTTGGGGAGGATTGCTACAAAGGTAAAGTGCCATCACCACCGCATCATATCAAAGGTACATGTGATCAACACGACGGATGATGTCAACCTTGATTGCCTGGGTGAGAGAGTGTCTGCCAGGTGTCTCTACTGTCAAGTTACCTTCCCTGTTCTCCTCAGTACTTTATTCTTTGAAAGCATAACGCACACTCGCAGGGTTGGGAGTTCAGCTCCATCTCTTTGACAAGGAAGCAGCTACATAAATTATTTGGGGTTCTTCTGTACTATCTTTGGTTTTTGTCATTCTGATAGATCTGTAATAATATCTCATGATTTTTATTTGCATTTCCGTAATGGCTAATGAGATCGAACATCTTCTCATGTGCTTGGTTACCATCTATAATCCTCTCAGTGAAATGGCTCTTGTCCGTTTTCTACTTGGATTGCTTTTTCGTTTGTTGTTTTACGGTTGAGTTCAGGGAGGTTTTCATACCTTCTAGATACTAATCTCTTTTCAGATAGGAAGTTTGCAGATGTTTTCTCCCAGTCTGTAGCGTGTCTTTTCATCCTCTTCACATGGTCTTTCATACAACAAAAGCTTTTAATTTTATATAGTCTAATTTATTGGTTTTCTTTTTTATGGATCATACTTTGGTGCCAAATCTAAGAACTCTCCGCTCAGCCCTGGATATAAAGATTTTTGCGTATGTTTTCATCCAAAAGCTTTGTAAAAGATTAACATTTAAGTCTGTGATCCATTCTGAGTTCATGTTTTGTTTGAGGTGTGAGACTCAAGACAAGGTACATGTTTGTGTCTATGTATATCCAATTGTTTCAGCACCTTTGGTTAAAAGACTACCTTTTCCCCAACAGATCTGCTTTTGAATCTTTGTCAAAGAGAAGTGGACATACTTTCACGGGTCAGTTTCTTGGATCTGCATTCTGTTCCACTGACCTCTGTGTCTATTTTTCTGCCAATAACACATAATCTTAATTACTCTAGCTATAAAATTAGATTTAAAATTGAGCAGACTGATTTCTCCTGCTTTATTCTTCCTTTTCAGAATTGTTTTGGTAATTCTATCTTTGCTTTTCCATATAGGTTTTAGAACAATAGTATGGATATCCACCAAAAATCTTGCTGGGATTTTGATAGGAATTATATTAAATCTGTGTATCAGTTTGGGAAGATCTTTACTGTGTGGAATCTTCCAATGAATATACATAGTATGTTTCTCCGTTTATTTCAATGTTCTTCAATTTCTTTTATAAGCACTTTGTACTTTGCAGCACAGAGTTTTAAATACGTTTTGTAAGACTTACACCTAAGCATTTAATTTGTTTAGTAAGTGTAAATGGTATCGTATTATTAAATTTGGTGTCCATGTGCTTCTTGCTAGTAGGTAGAAATATAACTGATTTTTATGTGTTTATCTTGTGTCCCGAAATTTGGCTGAACTTCATAACTTAGAACATTTTTTGTACATCGTATTTTCTCTGTAGACAGACAATCATGTCATCTGCAAATAGGAACAGTTTTCTTTCTTTCTTTGTGATCCATAAGCACTTTGTTTCCTTTCCCTGCCTCTGTGCACTGACTAAAATTTCCTCTGCTATGCAGAAGGATAATAGTAAGAGGGAACATCCTCACCATGTTCCTGATCTTGAGAGAAAGCATCCAACCTTTCATCATTAATCATGACCTTAGCTGTAAGTTTCTTGTAGATGGCTTTTATCAAGTTGAAGAAGTTCCAGTCCCTTCTTTTTAATTTTTTTTCTGAGAGATTTTAGCATGAATGGTTCTTGAATTTTGTCCAGTGTTTTCTACCTTGGTTAATAGAATCATGTGATATTATCCACCTTTTGCCTGTCAGTGTGATAGACTGACTTTCAAATATTGAACCAGCATTGCATCTTTAGAATAAACCCTGTTTGGTTATGGTGTACATTTCCCTTTACATACTGCTGAATTCTTTCTGCTAATATTTTGTTAAGGATTATGTGCTGAAATATTCGTCCACAGTTTTTTGTTTGTTTTGGGGGAGTTTTGGGTAGTATATTTGGTTTTCTGATCAGAGTACAACTAACTTCATAGACTATATTGGGAAATGTTTCCCCCTCTTTTATTTTCTGGAAGAGATTGTGTAGAATTAGTGTTAAGTCTTTAAATGTTTTTGTAGAATTCTCCAGTGAAACCATCTGGCTCTGGAGATTTCTTTTTCTTTTCTTTTCTTTTTTTTTTTTTTGAGTTTAAAAATTACAAATTCAATTATCTTCATAGGTACAGGTCTTTTTAAATTTTGAATTTCATATTGAGTGAGTTGTAGTGGCTTGTATTTTCCAGGAAGTTGTCCGTTTCAACTGAATTTTCAAATTCACATGTGTAAAGCTCTTTACAGTATTCCGTTATTATCTTTCTGGGGTTGATAGGATCTGTAGTGATATCCCCTGTTTCATTCCTGATGCCTTATCACAGCTGGGCAAGAATGGGAGTCTAGGTTCCCTATTCAGCCTTTGCTGCCCTGAGGGGAGAGGAAGCCACAGTTTTTTCCTGTGGTTTTGGCTAAAGTAGTGCAGTTATTGTCTAAATGTCTTCTGTACTGTTAGACTGCCCTTTTGGCTTGAGAGAGTAGGTTTTGTTGGCTTTGTCTGTGTCTGTTGGGGTTTCCAGGTCGTTAGCGTCTTCAGTTCCGAGTCTGGGATAGATGAAGCAAGTCACCACCACCATGGCTCAGGGAGCTCACCACTGTGCCATTCCTTGGGGCCAGGGTCCCTAGCAGGTCTGTCTTCTTCTCTCCCCCTGTCAGAGTCTGCTTACAGTTCTTTTATATCTATGTCCAGGGCTTTTCATTGTACTTAGTGGGAAAAGTAGAAAAAGGTACATCTCCTCCATCTCTCTGGAAGTAGAAGTCAAGACTTCTCACTTTTAAGTAACCTGATTGATGTTTCATAGGCTCTCTTATATTTAAGAAGTTTACAAAATTAACACACTTGAACTAGGGATCAGTATGAGAAGAAAATTTAATTTAGGTCTTACTTTTACAGTGTCAGAACATCAGGACAGTAAGGATTCGAAGAAGAAAGGGAACAGAAGGAAGACGGGGCAAACCTCTGTATGTTCATGTGTCTTGTAAGACATTTCGTTTGGACAGACAAAAGAGTACTCCCGCTTCAACACCTGGAGGTTTGAAAATTAACTGATAGTTGTATGAGCTATTTGTTTTTTAAATTTGCATACACAGGACTTATTTCCATGATATCACCCCAGCGCTCAATTCTGTCCATTCATTTAGTAGGTTTGGTCAGAGATTCATATCACAGTGAGTCATATTCCATAAATGATTGCATTATCCAGTATCCCCATGAGGACTGAGGCTCTGAGGATACAATACCAAACTCCAGATGTGTAAAGACCTCTATTTCAAGAAAGAAAAATTCACCAGTCTTCCAGGTGTTTTCAAAGAAATACTTGATCTGCTCTGGACATAACAGAGCTCTAGGTGTTTCCATTTTTATTCAGGTGTGTCGACTTTGTGCTCAATACGGCCTCAGTCTCATGGAGCTTTGAGGGATAAAGGCATGTGTGCACTGCTGGTGTAATGTGCGGCGTGGCTTTAATCAGGGTGTGAAAAGGGTGTGGGCTTGGCCGCTGTGCTCCTCCGGGGCTCCTTGGCTTTGTTCTTGTCTTTCTGCGGCCTCCCTCCCCACTCTTCCTCTCTCTGCCATTTGATGAAAGGGCAGGACTTTTGAGGACCTTTGGATCATCAAGTCTCTCTCTGGATGTGTTCTTCATTGTAAAAGTGGCAAAATGGTCATCTATAAATTTAGCCTGTCTGATTTACTGTTTCAAACTGCAAAATGATCACTGTCATGCCTTGTAGTCTTCCCTCGGTCAAAGATCGAGCTTGGGAGATTTAGAAAAATGATCATTTTGGTTGGGGAATCTACAGCTGACCCAGAAGTTGAAACATATGCTTTCTCTTGATTTTCTTCAGCTAATACTATTCTTTAGACCTCATCTTACCCATCAGTAAATCTTATGTTCTAGGGACTCTTTCAGGAATAAAAGAGGCATTATTGGTAAAGTATAGTTAGCTCCTAAGAGAATAATTGTGTGGGCCCACACACGTAAAGACAGTAATACAGGATAAAATTGTAACCAGTTGGGAATCACATTCAGTTACAACAAAAGCTTGTTATGGGGTGGGGAGGAAAACAGGTTAAATAAATAGGTTTATCTTTCCTCACATAAAAGAGGTCCAGAGGCAGGTGGGCTAAGGCCAGAATGGCAGTTCAATCATGTCATTAATATACCAAACTCTTTTGTCATTCTGCTTCATGATCCTTAATATATCGCCGCTACCCTCAAGACAGCGCCCTGATCACAAAATGGCTATTGGAGCGCCGGCTACCTTGTCTACATTCCAGACACTAAGAAAGTGAAGAGAAGAAGCAAAAGGCCTGTGCCAGCTCAGCTCATCGCTGTTTTGGAAGAACCTCCTAAAACCTCACCAAGAGCTTCTACTTACATTTCACTGGCCCAAAGTCAGCCTCGTGGGTCCCCTGCCAGCGATGGGAGGTGGAAAATGGCATTTGTTTTGCCTGAGCACGTTGCCACCCTCACACTCAAACAGGGTTGCTCTTAAGGAAGAAAGGAGAAAGGGCTATTTGGCAGAAAATCACAGCCTCTGCAACAAAAATGGTACAAATTAACTTGTGCCTTCTTTTCTATAATTAAGGATTTCGAACCGTCACACATTTGAAAGTAAGCGGTCATATCCATGGTCAAATTATTTCATTCACAGCAAGAGCGTTCTGGGATGCCTGGCCAGCTCAGTCAGAAGAGCATGTGACTCTTCATCTTGGGGTCGTGAGTTTGGGCCCCATATTGGGTGACTTAAAAATAAATAAATAAAATTAAAAAACAAATCAACAAAACACCAAAACAAAGCAAGGGCCTTCTCAAGCTGCCAGGCCGCTGGCAAAGTCCAGGGATTCCATTAAAGGGCAGAAAATATTGGTGCTTCTTCGCAAGTTCCCACTTATCCTCTGAGCTGGTTTAGCCCTAAATATCATTTCTAACAGAATTAACCCGTAGTCTCTATAGAGCAGTTTGCCACACAAAGCACCTTTGTGGTCATGACCCATTTGCTCCTCTTCATACCCCGTGAGAGGGGTGAATGGTTTCGGCCCCTTTCTGGGTGAAGAAGATCAGACTGAGATTTGCAATGACTGGCCCATGGTCACACTGCCATTGGGCTGGGATTCGAGATCTCCTGCCTCCAGCCCTGAGCTCCTTCCTTTACACCATCTATCTAATAACCACTGATGTCCATATATGTTTTCTAATGTCATAAACACACGTTTGTCTCCACAGTCTCATTCGATCCCCATGGTAACCATGTGAGGGAGACTGAGTGATTCCTGTCTTCGTCGCTTTATAGCTGTGGAAACTGAGTGGTAACAGGGATTAATCAGGGGGATGAGGGCTGGAACACAGCTTGGCAAACCCAACCCAAGGCTCTTTATAGTGGCATGACTCCCTCAGAAGAGTGGGTGTCCCTCATGAGGAGGCCCTTCTCACACACTCACACAGGCCCGTAGAGCTCCTGGGGGCTCTATCTGTACAGACTTGAGACCCCGGCCGGCTCAGACTCCACCACAACCTGGGAGGGTGCGGGCGCGGGTTGTTTCTCCACCCTCCCCGCTTCCTCTGCCTGCCCACCAAGCTCTGAGCCCCCTCACGCTCTCCGGTGGACCCCTGGGTGCCCCCAGCAGCCTCCACGTAAATCATGTGAAGGAGGCAAAAAATGTTCCCGAGGGATTGCCCTGAGAAATGTTTTCTTTTCCCAGGAGATATATTTGCCACCAGATAAAGGGGCCGTGTGGAAAACAAACTTTCCAATGCTGTGCTTGGTGTTACTGCTTGCTTTTCCCCTCTCTGCCCCCCTCTTTCTCTCTCACACACACATTCATGCGTTTGAAGACACTACAGTGTAAAATTAATTCCCTTCCATGGGGATT
The DNA here is from genome assembly GCF_017311325.1 of Ursus maritimus. Classification (NCBI taxonomy): domain Eukaryota; kingdom Metazoa; phylum Chordata; class Mammalia; order Carnivora; family Ursidae; genus Ursus; species Ursus maritimus. The sequence continues at coordinate 5,101,788 of NW_024425119.1, forward strand.
TGCTTTCTGGAAAGCATTTCTCTCTGGGACCACCGTCTTGGTTACCTTCCTGATTCGCTATCCCCAGGCCCCACTGTGCCTCCTATTGCGCAAAGGCCCCAAACCTTGCTCACAAGTATTTCCAGGGAAGGACATATCTTAAGAAAAGCTTGCTTTGGAGAATTCTTAGTAATAGCGACCCAGATGCCTGAGAACTTGGTAAAAATCCTTAACTTCTGGCCCAATTGCCACCAGTGCCAAAGGCAGCAGATTCGGTTTGCTCAAACTCCTCCCAGCTCTGGTGGAATGAGCTTACCCAGCAGGCCCCTGAGCCCCAAGATTCCAGCAAAGACTGAGCAGAGGTTCTGTCTATTCTGCCCCTTCCTCCCCTAAAGATGCCTGCAAGTGTCAGAAGATAACTAGTTTCTAGAAGAGTTCAACACTATACATGCTTTGCTGGGTCACTAAAGAACCAACTTGAATTATCTGTGGCAAATAGGACAAGAAAGTCCATTTCCGCTTCTTCTGAGAAGCCCTCCTTGATCTGCCCAATTCGTGATGAACTCTCCTTTCAATTCCAGTATTCTGGAATACTCACTGGCTGTACCACTCATACACGAGCTGCTTTGTTTTCTTACTTAGGGTCTTCTAGGTGTGTTAGTCAAGTCTTCCCACACCTTCACAACTGTCCAGCAAGCTCCCTGTGGCCCCAGACTCACCTCAGACCTCTGGGCCTCCTCCACAGGGGCCTAGCGCAGTGTGCTGCCATCCTCGGCCTTGAGGCATTTGCTTGTTGATACATATCATCAGAATTCAATAAACTACCACTTGCCTAGCAATGTGCTGGGTATTTTGTATGTTATCTTTTTATTTGAATATTCCCTACATTGCAAGAAAGAGGTATTATTATCTCCACTTGGAAGATGAGCAAAGCGAAGTTTCATAATAATTTAGTAATTTCCCAACATCCCAAAGGAGCAGAATTTGAACCCGGGGGACGGAAGCTTTGTGGGAAACAACCCCTGGAGCGGACGATCTCCCTCTAGTCCCTGCTTGTTCGATAGTGTCCCGAAAGGCTTGCCACACCTTCAGGGGCTCCCCCTCTTCCCGAATCTCAGTGGTCTTTCTGCTAGGTCAGTGGCGCAGGAATAGAACACCTTTGTTGGTCTGTGACTCTTGCCGTAAGGGGAATGCCCAGCCGGCAGTGGGAAGAGCAAACAGCCCCATCCTTGCTCTGTTGGTGAGCTCAATCTTCTTTCTGCTTCTTTCTCCACTTCCTCCAGGAGGCCTACCCACCTCCACCCTGGGACAGCCGGTAAAATGTCACTTCCTTCACTTAAAGGGCCTCAGTTGGTTCCTCACAGAAACCCAGAATGGTCACCCAAGAGAACTTACAAAGCACTCCTTGGATCCCTTACGTGCTGAGAAATCCAGACCAGCTGGATGACATTTTCCTCCCAATGCTCGTAAAGCTACAACAATTAAGAGAAAAGGGCTTGGCACCCTGGGCTTGGGGTGGAGTTCTCCGAGCTCTGGAAAAGCTGCCCAAGGCCCTGGGTGACCTCCCCCCTCTGCCCCCCGTGCCCCCTTGCCCCGGATGTCGGTGCCTCCCCTGCTTCCCCATGCAGTGCCAAAATGCTGTGGGTCAGTGGTCAGGGCCCTGGTTGGTTTCAGTTTCTTTTCCTTCCATCTTGCGAAGGAGGCAGTAAGACTAGATGGGAAAGCTGGGGATCCAGAGACACAGATTAAAGCCCGAGGAGAGTGAGCAGCTTTGCTGATTTCAGAGTCTGCCACTGCCTCGATCTCCCTATCTCTCCAACAGGGAGTAAAGCCCAGCATCTCTGGCCTCACGGCATGTTATGGGGCAAAGTGAATGACAGGGTAATGGCAATACTTCCCCGAATGTCCCGTGAGCCCTTGAGAATCAGCACGTAAATCATTCCTAACAGCCCCAGTGCAACAGGCTCCCGGGCTTCCTCCGTGCTCCATCAGTGGGAGTGTGCGGAGGAAATGGAATTATAAAGCTTCCCTGAGTAAACTGTAATTAGGAAGATAAATCTGCTGTGAAGACATATGTCCTAGAATTTCAGTGCTGAAAGAAACCGTAAGGTTCATTTATTATAACGACACCAAAACTAAACAGAAACCGTGTCTGGGCATCTGTTGTTTGGGGTTTTCTGCTCCTGTAGCGTTGATGAGGTCGTGGCATCATCCTCTCCCCAAAGACCACCATTTACTTCTCTAAGGATCATAATATTGTCCCACGGAGATCCCTGTAGGGTATAAGGAGGGCAGGAATCGTTATCTTAATTTTGGCAGACGCCGAACTGGACACAAAGATGTTGGGCAGCTTTGCCAAAGGCACACGGTAAACTGAAAGCAGAACCAAAATACAGTTCAGGTCTCTTTATCCCTAAAGTGGGGCCCCTCACGTCACTCCCAGGAAGGCAGAGTTCTAACAGTCCCCATCGCTAAATAAAATACGGGAGCTCCTCGTCGCAAAGTAGGATTAGAGCCGGAAAGGGGCCACTAAAATTAGATCTTGGGATTTTATAGGAAATAGTAAAAAACATGAAAAATTATACGACAGCTCATGAACATAGGCGCTGAGGAAAATAAAATGTGGGTTAGAGTTGTTATTATATGTGAAATTGTAGAATAAATAATCAAAAATTGATTTGTGTGGGCAGAATTTTTCTTGCCCAATTTTATGGTGACATATTTCAATTAATTTTTGCCTTTCAAAGTGTAGTGGGACAAAGTCCTTCAACAGTTGCCTCAGGGGTTCTTTCCTTAACCCTTTGATACTGAAAGCTTTCTCTCTGGAGGCCCGACACCCCCTTTGCGGGCCCCTCTGCACCTGTTCAGTGGCCACCTCCGCTGGGTCCTCTCCAGTTGGCTACACCTGTGACCTGCATCGTCCCCTGACGCCACTTCGGGCCACCTGAGCAGACTCGGCATCTGTTGCAAGGTTTGCAATTTTATTTTGTGAAGATACACTTGTATTAAGAAGGAACATTTGAAAAAAAGAAGGAATATTTAAGGATGCACTAATTTTCAAAGAGACCAGTTCGTTGATGAGTATTTTTTGTGTTAGAGAGACATTTCTCCCCTGGTTTATCTCATCACTCAAGGGTGGGGATAGTGAATTTTCAGATGACGAGGGCTGTTCCTCCACATGCCTCCTTATTCCTAGCCAACCCCAGGGAGATCGAGTTAGGTTGGAGTATTTCCTAGGGAGACATCTGGGTTGCTCCTACAGTCCTCATCCTTACTGATCCTCTTTAGAACCAGAACCATTGGGTTGGACTCTTCGCAGGAGCAGTTGGGCTCAGAACACCTACTTTTCTTTGCCTAGGACAGCATTTTCAGACTAAAAGTCCGCATTCCCTTGGTGCCATGGCTGTTTTCACCAACCTTCCCCTTTGGGCTATTAGGCTGGGCTAGGACCAGGGCTGCTCAGCTAAAGAGAGGGAAGGCAGAGTCTGGTAGCTCCAGGCCAGATGGGAATGCTTCCTTACCACCCATGTATTCATTCATTCATTCCTTCATTCAGAGAATAGGGATCGAGTGACCCGGAAGGAAGCAGTTTCCCTCCCAGGTCAGGTGGCACTTCATCCATGCATCCGCTCGTTTGTTCAAGTAGCCATCTACCTGACACATGTTTGTTGAGCAGCTAGTAAATGATAGGCATAATTCTAAGCACTGTGAGGGTAGAAATGGGCACGACACAGACATTTTCCCCGAGGAACATAACAGGTAGTTGAAGAGATAAGATATACACATGAGATGTTAATTAATAGTTACTTAGAAGTTTTAAATAGTTGGGACCCCTGAGTGGCACAATCGGTTCAGTGTCCAACTCTTGGTTTCCCCTCAGGTCATGATCTCGGGGTCCTGGGATGGAGCCCTGGGTCAGGCTCTGCACTTGGCAGTGAGCCTGCTTGAGATTCTCGCCCTCTGCCTCTCCCACTCATGCTCTCTCTCGCTCTCTCTCTCAAATAAATAAATCACTCTTTAAAAAAGGAAGTTTTAAATAGTTATGTTTGAAAATGTATTATTATTCCTAAGTATGTCACTTTTTATCTCCCAGCCGTTCCGCCAGGTGTCAGGTGTTACCATGTACTCTGTCGATGAGCAAACTGAGGTGCAGAGCAAGGAGCTGATACTTGGTAGAGCCAGGCTCCTCCTTACTGACTCCAGTGCTCTCCAGAATACCCGTTTGCTAACCTTTATTAGAATACCAGAGTCATTATTCAGCCACAGACAGGAATGAAGCACTGATGCATGCTACAATGTGCACGGACCTCAAGAACATGATGCCGAGTGCATGGCGCCAGACACAAAAGGTCACATCGTGTGTGACGCCATGTGTGTGGAATATCCAGATGAGGCAACGCCATAGAAACGGAAAGCAGATTGGTGGTTGCCAGGGGCTGGGGCCAGGGAGGAACAGGGAGGAACTGCTTAATGGTATGGGGTTTCCTTTGGGGGGATGAAATGTTTTGGAAGTAGAGCGAGGTGGTGGTTGCACAACAGCGGGAATGTACTAAATACCACTGAGTTTTCACTTTAAAATGGTAACGTTTGTGCTCTGTGATTTCACTTTGGGAAAAAAAAGAATTTCAAAGATTGGACCAGAGTTGAAGGCCTGTAGAAGAGATTGACAGGAGCCCAGGGACGATTAGGGCCCAGGGCCAAGTGCAAGTCACCGACGGACTGACCGTAGAGGTGGCACTAACTCTGCTTGGATAACGGACTTCCTCTGTCACTGAGGATGTGGAGAGGCCGGCGGCCATGTTGCCTTTCTGCCAGCTCCCCCCACAGCTCCAGGCTGTCGGGTGTCTGTCTTCCCCAGGAACCCCTAAGCTTCCGGAGAGCCGGCCCACCCACCACCCACACCACAGTGCCTGGTATGGAGCGGGGACCAGCTCTGGCTCCTGGTCAATGGTAGTGTCATAGCGGGCATGGTGACACACAGGGGCTACACTCGTGAGCCTGGCACGCTGTGGAGACCTGCGGAATCACCATGTCCTACACCTGAAACGAACGCTACATAGGTGTCCACTATACTTCAATTAAAAAAATAGTCATAAAGATAAAACACTCGCCACAAAGAAACACCAGCACAGGCTCTCCTCCTCTTTGGCCCCTGAGGCTCTGGGGCCTCCATCCCCAGACATCAGCTCTCTGCGCGGTTGTCTTCCTCAGCTCCGCAGACTGAGTGCCAGCGACGGCCCTGGCTCCGGCCCTCAGGCCTGAGCTCTGCCTCGACCTTGCTGTTGCCCTAACAACAATGCCTCTGGGTATTTCGTCACTGCCAGAGGCCTCCATTTGTTCGGGGCCAATGATACCAATACAGGACTTTTGTGGAATGGCGGGGGGGGGGGGGGGGGGGGGGGGGGGGGGGGGGTTCTCTTGGGGAAAAAAATTGGCCACCTCTCCTTGTATTCTATAAAGAACGAAGGAACAGTGAGGATAAGCTATTTACTCCGACAAGCTCTACAGGATTTTTTAAACCTCTTCAAAGAGCTGACCATGGAATGCTGTCAGGCCTTTTACGTACAGGCCCCTTTCTGGGCACAGAGCTTGTTTCCATTTTGTATTAGGGTTTCATCCCAGAACCGCCAGGCGGTAACAACCTCCCTCATTTTGTAGATTGGAAAACTGGGGTCCAAGACTAATGACTGGTTCAAGACCCACAGAGAGGCAGTGACGTGGCCGAGAGTAGACGCAAGGTCTATTCGCTCCCTCAGCCTCCTCTGGAATGAGCTGCTGAGTCAGGCTGCGAGGGTCTCTGCTGGCGGTCTCCAGCACACAGGGACAACTGCCATCTGGAACGGGTTAGTCTCACTCCTGCCTGGAGGCTAGAGGATGGACTAAATGACCCCTGCAGGTCCCTTTCTTCCCGAGGCCTCTCCAATTACCTTCTCTAATTTCCAGCAAACATGCTTTCTCTAGGGAAAAATGAATCCGGGGCTCTAGCTTCCCTTGGGAGTCTGCAAACGATTTCACTTTCCAGTTTGGGGAATATGAGCTCCATGAGAGAAAATGCGCAGCAGGCTGTCAGAAGGAAACATTTCAACAACAACACACTATATATTTAGATTCTTCCCAGCAACTCGTGCTCCTCGTGGGTGCAGCACAAACTGGGAGGCACCCTCAGTCCTCTTCCTGGGCCTCCATCCCCCTAACCCCCAAGGGCTTTTAATTGGCTGGCTTCTCTGCTCGAGGCTTGGTCCAGGCCTCACCTTAGACCACTGCCCCTCCCTACCTGGCCTGGGCGCTGGAGGTTAATGAGGCGGCTGCCAGGAGTCAAAGCTTTCTCCTTGCGGAGTGTGGACCCTTGTGCATCCCTAAGTGCGTGGGCCACTTTTTGCATGTTTTCTCCTGGTTCTTACTTCTCTGAATTTCTATTTTCTGAACCCAAGCTAGGATGCGTGGCCTGACGAAGGATCTCTCTGATGCTTTGGGCTCAGGGTTAACGATGACAGTAGCTTCTATTTAAACTATTGACTGAATGTCTATTTTGCTGAGCACCTTATGTGTGTGTTTCAATTGCTCCCACAGGAACCACATAAGGAAATGAGATTCAGAGACACTTAGCGAGTTGTCTAAGGTCACCCAGCCAGTAAGTGACAGAGCTAGGATTGCCATCTTGCCCTGACTCCAGCGCTCCCACTCTCTACCATGACACTAAACTCAGAGACGCAATTATGGGCTCTGCCAACAGTCGCAGATCATTTTGACCCCAAAACACTGGCATTTCCCAGACCTTTTTTTTTCTAAGTTTTTTATACTGTAAGTTTTTAATCATAGAGAAAAACCACAGAATAGGAAATGAGCTCCCATCCCCCAGGTCCAAAAATTACCAACATTTTGCCATACTTACTTCATCTATCCATTTCGTCTTTTTCTTTTTTTTCTATAGTACTTTAAAGAAAATTCCTAACATTGTGTCATTTTCCCCCTAAATACTTCCATATGTAGCTCTAAAGAGGGGGAAGGAGAGTGGAAGGAGCGATTACTTGCAGAATCAAAAAACCAAACACCTCACATAGATAAACACTTCTTCAGATCACCCAATACCCAGTTCAGCTCTAATTTTTCCTCCCGTCTCAAAAATGCCACTTCACATTCAGCTTGTTTAACTCAGGATGTAAACAAGATGCGCCTCCTGCATTTGGTTTCATGTCTCCTAAGCGTCTTAATTTACACTTTCATCCTCCTTTTTCTTTTCCGTGTCACTGATTATTAAAGAAACTGTGTCCATTGTCTGGACCAATGCTTCCCAGTCTGGGTTGCTGGATTGCTTCCGTGGGGGCGTATTTGACTTGTTCCTCTATCTCCCGTATTTCCTGGAAATGTGTAGCTCCAAAACCTTGATGAGGTTCATTTAATCAGCAAGAAACCACACAGATGCTGTGGCGTCCCTTCAGGCACACAGTACCTGATTGTCCAATTTTATTTTATTCTGTTTTATTTTTTCAAGTAATCTCCACACCCAACGTGGGCTCAAACTCACAACCCTGAGATCAAGAGTCACATGCTCCACTGACTGAGCCAGCCAGGCGCCCCTCTGGTTGTCCAATCATAGTGCAGAGAAACATGAATGTGTTCGGATGGCTCCCAGATTTTTGATGGCTTAAAGACACTAATTTAAATTCCATATCATCTTAGATTATCTAGACTATCAGCTATATTCTCTCTTAAATTTTTTAAAGATTGTGTTTATTTATTTGTCAGAGAGAGAGAGAGCACAAGCAGGGGGAGCAGCAGGCAGAGGGAGAGGGAGAAGCAGGCTCCCCCTGAGCAGGGAGCCTGATGTGGGGCTCGATCCCAGGACCCTGGGACCATGACCTGAGCCGGAGGCAGACGCTTAACGGCTGAGCCACCCAGGTGCGCCTGGACTATCTTCTATATTCTCTTGAGTGGCAGGTTTAAAGACTAATCTGTGTACATGGGAAAACCACTGTTTTTCAGCTTCAATAGGGCTACAGCCTTTAGGGTCCAAAAGCCACCTTTGTGTAGGGGAGAAGAGTCACTCCCAAGGTGTTGTGGAAGAGCTGCCCATTTATAGGGGTGGGCAATTTTTCTCTTGAATGCTCTCTTGTGGGTGTGGACCACATTCATGAGTTAATGACCCAGGAATTAGAAAGTGCCTGGCTGGCTGGCATCAGAGTGGCATCACAGAGACAGGAAGTATGGACCCTGCGTGCTGAGGGAGGCAGCTGGAGGAAGTAGCTGGAGCACAGAACATGGAGAACTACCAATATTCTCAGAGAAAATAAGCAGGGGAGACAATAACTTGGCAGAACTTGGACAAACGAAGAGCCAAATTAAAGACTCTAGGCAAGGAACTGAATTCAGAGTGAGGAACTCTAGCAAATATTGAGGAGTGCTTGGAACTTGGGGATTGTATTTGGGACCAGCCAGAAGACTTAGAATCACGGAGTCTTCAGACTGGAGGGTCCTATAAATCTCCAGTCCAACCCCCTGCTTTTGCGGATAAAGACACTGGGGCTCAAAAAAGAGGAACCACTTATTTAACACAAAGTTACAGTTGGGACAAGAATCTAGTCCCCTGTTCTCAACAAGCCCTTCCCGTCTCCCTGCTCTGCCCTGCACGTCTTCCTCAAGTCACGGTGCCCAACCCGGAGAAGTCCAGCTGGCCTGAGGTAGAGGAGGTCTGCACTGGGAAGCCAGAGTTCATTTGTCGGTAAGCCAACCTAAAACGAACTTCCGTGACTAAGCCAGTTGACCATAGTTGCTTAAGTCTTTTTTTTTTAAGATTTATTTATTTATTTTAGAGAAAGAAAGAGTACACATGTGTGTGGGGGGAGGGGCAGAAGGAGAGAAAATCTCCAGCAGACTTCATGCTGAACGCAGAGCCGATGTGGGGCTCAATCTCATGACCTGAGCTGAAATCAAGAGTGGGAAGCTTAACCGACTGAGCCACCTAGGCACCCCTTTGCTTAAGTCTTTTTTCTTTTTTTTTAAATATTTTATTTATTTGACAGAGAGAGAGAGAGAGAGAGACAGCCAGCGAGAGAGGGAATACAAGCGGGGGGAGTGGGAGAGGAAGAAGCAGGCTCCCAGCAGAGCAGGGAGCCCGATGCGGGGCTCAATCCCAGGACCCTGGGATCACGCCCTGAGCCAAAGGCAGACGCTTAATGACTGAGCCACCCAGGCGCCCCCCTTTGCTTAAGTCTTGATGGCTTGTCTCACTGTGTGAACTATTAATACTGATAATGATGTGCTGTGCGCGAACGTAACTACAGAAGGTGTGGGGTGGGCTATATAGTCCCATGGTCTAGGTTTAAAAAATGATAGCCCTGGGGTGCCTGGCTGGCTCAGTTGGAGGAACCTTCAACTCTTGATCTTGGGGTCATGAGTTTGAGCCCCACAGTAAGTGTAGAGATTACTTAAAAAAATAAATAACTAAACTTAAAACAACAACAACAACGATAGCCCTGCAACCCTCATCCATTGTCCCATTGCAGCAATTAAGGCTGAGGACAGGGATAGACACAGACACTCCAACTGAACAGTGACGCTGCTGATTGTTCCTTGGTAAGTGATGCTCTGCTTGAGGGCTGGGACCTTGAGTCAGTCACCTATGTCTTCCTAGCACTTAGCAGAGGAAGTTGCATATAATAATAAGTGGTACTTAATAAAGATGGTTAGTTGAATGACTGAATAAATACCCAACAAGGCACATCATCTTAATCGAGTACTTATCTTAATCCACGCCTCCTTGCTGATCTCAGCATTGTGTTCCAGAATAGTAGTCTTTAGATGTCGCTTGCTTACTTAACACCCTCACCCCCCCACACACAGAATCTTAAAAATTACTTATTCTCTCAGCCATTTGTAAGTCAACGTCTAAAAGTTTACATCAAAAGTTTAAATATCTAATTAAGATGGATGTGATTTCCAGAGTAATATAAATACTGGCATTTGAAAATAAAATTCTTAAGTCACACTTTTACATGTATCCAATGGAAAATGGTTCCAATAATTATTTGATACACAACATCATCCATTAAAAAATTTATGAATAAATTCTTCTTTGTGACTGGGAATTTTATATTGTTTCCTTTCTCCTTAAAATTGCATTTTGTTGTAATTTTATTCAACAAAAATAAGTTCAGAAACATAATTTTTCAAAATTCCTGCAACTGCTATGTTATTTTTTTTTTTTTTTGAGAAAGAACGTGAGGGAGGGAGTGTGGGGAGGGGCAGAGAGAAAGCAGGCTCCCTGCCCAGCGTGGAGTCCAACACAGAGTTTTATTTCATAACCCTGAGATCATGACCTGAGCTGAAATCAAGAGTTGGATGCCTGATCAACTGAGCCACCCAAGTGCCCCATAACTGTTATGCTCTAATTGTCAAAATTATTATTCTGTATTAGGTTATAATAACACTTATTAGTAGTACACAACTGACCAAGACAATATAAAATATTACACAATTCAATAAGAAAAGAAACTCTCAATAAAAAGTAGTGATACATACCATATCCTGGGCATAAAACAAACCTCAACAAATTTAAAAGAATTGAAATAATATAGACCGTGTTCTCCAACCAAGTAAAATCACACTAGAAATCAATAACAGAGAGATAACAGGAAAATATCAAAACACTTCTACATAATCCATGGGAAGAGAGGAAGTCTCAAGGGAAATCCAAAAATACATTGAACTGAAAGGAAACGAAATACAACATATCAAAAGTTATGGGACACAACTAAGCAGTGCTGAGAGGAAAATATGTAGCACTAAATCCTTATTTTAGAAAAGAGGAAAGTCTCATATCAATAACCAAATCCCCCACCTCAAGAACCTAGAAAATGAAGAGCAAATAAACCCAAGGGCAAGCAGAAGGAAGAAAATGATAAAGGTAAGAAGATAAATCAATGAAATTTAAAAACAGAAAAGCAATAAAGAAAATTTGTGATATAAAGAGCGGATTCTTCAGAAATATTAATAAAATTGACAAACCTCCAGCAAGACCGACAAAGAAGAAAAAATAATGAGAGAGAGAAAAGACACAAATGATCAATATCAGGAATGAAAGTGGGGATATCCCTACAGAGTCTGAAGACACCAAAATGACAATAAAGGAATTCTAGGAACAATTCTACTCTCATACACTTGACAACTTAGATGAAATGGACCAATTTCTCAAAAACCACAACTTACAAATAATTATAAAAAGTTATAGTTCACCCAATATGAAGGAGATAATCTGAAAAACCCTATGACAGTTAAGAATTCACAATTTTTACCCCCCTCCCGCAAAATCTCCAGACCCAGATGTTCAGTGGAGAAAGTTACCAAACATTTAAAGAAGAATTAACACCAATTCCATATAATCTCTTTCAGAAAATAGAAGGGGAGGAAACACATTCTAGTTCACTTCATGAAGCTATGATTATCAAGAAACCAAAACTGACCAAAAACAAAAGAAAGAAAGAAAGAAAGAAAGAAAGAAAGAAGGAAGGAAGGAAGGAAGGAAGGAAGGAAGGAAGGAAAGAAAGAAAGAAGGAAAGAAGGAAACTATAGACCAATAAACCTCATAAATATAGACAAAAGTTCTTAATAAAATATTAGCAAATAGAGGTCAACAACATATAAAAAGAATTATACACCATTACTAAATGGTTTTTTTCCCAGAAATGCAACGCTGGTTCAATATTTTTAAACCATTAATGTAATCAACCATATTAAAAAGTAAAAGAAGAAAACATATATGATCATATCAACAAATGCAGAAAAAGCATTTGATAAATTTCAATATCCACTCAAAATAAAACTTCCAGGATAAAAGAAAAAGAATAAAGAGGAACTTCCTCAACTTGATGAAGAAAATCTACAAAACACCTCTATCTAACATCATAGTTAAATGTGAAAGACTAAATGCTTTCCTCCTAAAATTGGGAACAAGGCAATGATGTCTGCTTCCACTGCTCTTATTCAACATAAGTTCTTGCCAGGGCAATAAAGCAAGAAAAATAAATAAAAATCATATAGATCAGAAAAAAGATTACCCATATTTGCAGAGCACATGATTGGCTATGAAGAAAATTCCAAGGAATCTACAAAACACTACTTAGAACAAATAAATGAGTGTGGCAAGGTCACAGACTATGAGATAATCATACAAAAATCAAGAAATTGTTTCCCATGTACTGTAAATAAGCAAGTGGGCACCAAATTAAAAAATATAATACCATGTTACAATTGATCAAAAAGCCAAAATACTGATGTATAAATCTAATAAAACATGCACAGGGAGTGTATGCCTAAAATTATACAATGCTGATGATAGAGATCAATAAGATCTAAATGGAGAGACATGCTGGGTGTATGTACTGGAAGAATCAACACAACAAATATACCAATTCTCCCCAAATTAATATACTGGTACAACACACTTCTTATCAAAATCCCAACAAGATTTCTGGCAAATAGTCACAAGATTATTCTAAAATTTACATGGAAAGGCAAAGGAACTAAAACAGCCAGAACAATTTTGAAAAAGAAAAAGAAATTGGGAAAAAACATTCTCCCTGATTTGAAGACTTACTTTATAGGTCCAATAAATCAATAATCAAGACTGTGTGTTATCGGTGGAAGAATAGACATAGAGAAGAATAGAACAGAACAGAGAACACAAAAATAGACCCACGCCATGTGTCCAACTCCTTTTTGTCAAAGGTACAAAAGCCACATAGTGGAGAAATATACCTTTTCAACAAATGGTGCTGGAGCAATTGGGTAGTCATAGATATATTAAAAACAAAACAAACAAAACAAACAGAACAAAAAAACAAAGAACATCAACTTAATTCTCACATGTTATACAAAAATTAACTCAAGATGGATCATGGATTCAACTGTAAATTATAAAACTATAAAATTTTTAGAAAAAAAATCACAAGGATCTAGGACTAAGCAGAGTTCTTAAACATAACACTGAAAGTGTGACCCATAAAAGGAAAAACCAATAAATTAGACTTTATCAAAATTTAAAACTTTTGCTCTGCAGAAGACCCTGCTAAGAGGATAAAAAGTCAAGCCAAAGATAGGAAGAAAATATTTGCAAACTGACAGAGTACTTAGTATCTAGAATGTATAAAGAACTCTCAGAACTTAACAGTAAAAAGAAAGCGAACAATCCAATTAGAAAATGGGCAGAAGACATGAAAAGGCGTTCTACCAAAGAGAATATACAGACAGTAAATAAGCACTTGAAAAGTTATTCAATATCATTAACCATAAAGGAAATGCAATAAAATCATAAGATATCATTATATACTCTTCAGAATCGTTAAAATAAAATACACTTGAATCAAGAAGGTAAAGATATTCTTTCTCAACACTCCAATTCGATCTCATACTGGAAGTCCCAGTTAATGCAATAAAACGAGAAAGAAAGCAAATAACACAAGAAATGAAAGTAAAAGGTATATATATTTGGAAGGAAGAACTATAACTTTCTTTGTTTGCAGATGACATGATTATTTATGTAGAAAATCCCAAAGAATTAGCAAAAGAAAACCTCTGGAACTAATAAGTGATTAAAAAGAGGTTGCAAGGTACCAGGTTAATATACAAAAGTCAATTGCTTTCCTATATACCAGCAATGAATGTTTATAATTGAAAAATTAAAAACCACCACCATTTCCATTAGCACTCCTCAAAATGAAATAGTTAGATATAAATCTAAGAAAATGTGTGAGAGATGTATATGAGGAAAAATATGAAACTCTGACACAAGGGAGCAAAGATCTAAAAAAGTGAAGAGATACTCCATATTCGTAGATAGGAGGACTCAATATTGTTCAAGTATCAAAGTTCTTCCCAAATTCTCTATAGACCCAACACAATCCCACTCAAAATCCCAGCAAGTAATTTTGTGGATATCTGCAAACTGATTCTAAGTGTTTTTTTTTTAAGATCTTATTTATTTATTCGACAGAGATAGAGACAGCCAGCGAGAGAGGGAACACAGGCAGGGGGAGTGGGAGAGGAAGAAGCAGACTCATAGTGGAAGAGCCTGATGTGGGGCTCGATCCCATAACGCCAGGATCACGCCCTGAGCTGTAGGCAGACGCTTAACCACTGTGCCACCCAGGCGCCCCTGATTCTAAGTTTATATTGAAAGACAAAAAAAGCCAGCATAGGCAACACAGTATTGAAGAACAAAGTCAGAAGACGGACACTACCTGACTTCAAGACCTACCATACAGCTACAGTAAATGTGGTGCTGGTGAAAGTAGACACAAATAGACCAGTGAAACAAAATAGAGAGACCTATACAAATAGAGTCAACTGAACTTTGGTAAAGGACCACCAGAAATTCAATGGAAAAAAAGATAGTATTTTCAACAAATATTGCTGAGAACAGTTGGACATCGACATGCAAAAAAATATAATCTAGACACAGACCTTAAACTTCCACAAAAATTAACTCAAAATGGATCATAACCCTAAATGTTAAACTCAGAACTGTAAAACTTCTACAAGATAACCTGAAGAAAACCTACATGACATCGTATTTGGCCGTGACTTTCAGATATAACACCAAAAGCTCAATCCATGAACAAAAAATCTGGTTAAGTCAGACTTCATTTAAATTAAGAACTTCTATTCCGTGAAAGACAGTGTTAAGAGAATGAAAAGCCAAGTCACAGACTGGGAGAACATCTTGGCCAACACACATCTGATAGAGGACTGTTATCTAAAATATACTAAAAAACCTCTTAAAACCCAACAATAGGAAAACAAACAATACAATTAAAAAGTGGGCAAAAGATCTGACACCTCGCCAAAATTTATATATATATAAACTTCCTCTCTTCCCATGGATTATGTAGAAGTGTTTTTATATTTTCCTGTTATCTCTCTGTTACTGATTTCTAGTGTGATTTCACTTGGTTGGAGAGCACAGTCTATATTATTTCAATTCTTTTAAATTTGTTGAGGTTTGTTTTATGACCAGGATATGGTATGTATCACTACTTTTATTGAAAGTTTCTTTTCTTATTGAATTGTGTAATATTTTGATACTGTAATGGCTGATGTATAACATTATGCATTTATCAAAACCCAAAGAACTTTAAAAGAAGGGTGAATCCTAATGTAAAATATGAACTTTAGTTAGTAATAATGTATCAATATTTATTTATGAATTTTAACAAATGTAGTCCATTAATGTAATATCTTAATAATAGGGGAAATTATATGCTGGGGAGGGGAGGTGAAAGGGGAGAGGGAATATGTGTATGGAAACTTTCTGTATTCTGTTCAGTTTTTCTGAAATCTTAAAACTGCTCTAAAGAATAATGTTTATTGGTTTTTTTTAAAGTAATCTCCCATAAAGAAGAATTCCAAGAAATTTATGCAGGAACTCCTCCCTCAAAGAGGGAGAGATTAACACCTAACCCCTTGAGGGTGGTCTGCCCTTGGAAACTTGCTTCTAAAGAGTAAACAAACTGTGGAAAGGGAGAAACAGGGTAACTTGACAGCGGAGAAACCTGACAGACACTCCCTCACCCGGGTGACCAAGGTTGGCATCATACATCATGATTGCAAGTACCCTTGATATGATGTGATAGCAATGACACTTCACCTTTGTGGCGATCCTCCCCAAACCCACGGCCTCAGTCTAACCTTGAGAAAAACAAAACAAATCCAAAATGAAAGATATTCCATAAAATACCTGCCCAGCACACTTCGAAATTGTTAAGATCTTCAAAAACAAGGGAAATCTGAGAAAATGTTACAGACCAGATAAGACTAAGGAGATAGGACACAAAAAAGTAATGTGGTACCCTGGATGGAATCCCCTAACAGAAGAAGGACACTAGGGACAAACGAATGAAATCTAAATAAACTGTGGCATTTAGTTAAGAGTGATGTGTCAATGTGGGTTCCTTGGTTGTGACAGAGGACCAGACAGATGTAACATATTAACAATAGGGGAAATTGAGTGAGGGGTACATGGAACTCTCTGTTTTATCTTCGCGACTTTTCTATCTGAACTGATTCTAAAATGTAAAGTCTATTACAAAATAATGTGTTTAAAAAAGTAACACCCATGACTGATGGCAAAGATGCAGAGAAATTGTCTCTCTCATACATTGCTGGTGGAAGTGAAAAAGGGTACGAGTCACTCTGGAAGATGGTTTGGCAGTTTTTTAAAAATTAAATTTGTAACTGCTACGTGATCCCACAATTGCACTCCTGGATATTTATGCCAGAGAAATGAAAACTTACAGTCGCACAAAACCCTGTATACGCGTATTTATAGAGGCTTTACTTGTAATAGCCCCCAGCTGAAAACAACCCAGATGTCCTTTGCTGTGTGAATAAACAGATTAGAGCACATCCATACCACGGCATATCACTCAGCAAGAAAAAGGAACAGACGGACTACTGACACACACAACAGCCTGAATCAATCTCCAGGGAACACTGCTGAGTGAAAAAAGCCAATCCCCAAAGCATAGTTTGCATAGGTTGATGATTCTATTACAGAACATTCTTGAAATGACAAAATAACAGAAATGGAGACCAAATTAGTGGTTAAGGAGGGGTGGGATGGAAGAAAGGTAGATGTGTTTGTAAAAGGGTAACATGAAGAATCCTCATGATAACAGAAATATTCTGTATCTTGACTGTCTCAGTATCAATGTCCTGGTAATGATAGTGTGCTATGTAGTGTTGCAAGATGCTACTGTTGGGTAAAACTACTCAGGATATCTGTGCATTATTTCTTACAACTGCATGTGAATCTATTTCCTCCAAATAGGAAGTTCAATTAAGAATTTTTTACTTAGGGGAGCCTGGGTGGCACAGTGGTTAAGTGTCTGCCTTCAGCTCAGGGTGTGATCCCGGCGTGATGGGATCGAGCCCCACATCAGGCTCCTCCACTATGAGCCTGCTTCTTCCTCTCCCACTCCCCCTGCTTGTGTTTCCTCTCTTGCTGGCTGTCTCTATCTCTGTCGAATAAATAAATAAAATCTTTAAAAAAAAAAAAAGAATTTTTTACTTAAAAATTTCTTAATGAAATAGCTAAGGTGTTAATTTTTAATTACTTTATGTAGCCATGCATGATATTATTTGTTATTAGAATTAGACAGGGAGCAGTATCTATTTTATTCCTGCTTTTCATTTTCATAGAAGCAGTGCTGGGAAACTTTGTTCACATAAATAAGTTTGGAAGGAGTTTTATTATAGCAATATGATTTAACTCTCTGAACTCTTTCCAAGTTCTATGCCAAAAATAACATACTGCTCTATCATCAAGAATTATTTTTAATAATCTATCAGCTGACAACTCGATTAGGTCCTCCTCTGATATCGTTGAAAGCCAAGAATTGGAAAACAACTGACCTACAAATACCCAGGGTCCAGTCTTTGCAGTCATTAACTTTCTCGGTTTCTGAAGATTCACCTAAAATGCTTTACCAGGACTCATAAAAAGATTAAGTATCCTTGTTACTCTTTCTCTTGGAGGCACCTTCTAACACGATATACTTAGAAAGAGTGAGATAAATTGAAATATTGTTAATTTCAGTACATATTTGCCAAACACTTTTATAAAATTATTGTACATTATTATATGCTTAATTTTTACCGTTGCCAAACTTTTTCAAAGATGTAGATTTTTTTTTAAAAATTTACACTTCAGATTTAACATGGTTTATAAATAACAACCACAATCATTCACAAACATTCACAAACCATAACCTAATCATTGAAGGCAGTCCTCATTGTAAAATTAATCACCCAGGGTAGATTTATTCTCTGTCCAAACAAAAAACAAAAAACACCCCACTTAGTCTTCATTTTTTAATCCAAATCAATGTGTGTTAACATATATCCTCATGACAAACATTCTACATTTTAATTCTAAGATGATAGATCGAGAGAGAGAGAGAGAGTTTGAAATCTTACCACGAACTTGTCATTTATCACCTGGTTGAAGTAATGAACTACCACCTTGAATATTTCCTATCTTCACTCACTTTATTTTTATGGAATTTGCATGGCGGCAGTATTTCCTTTGACAATCATTGGGGTATTGATGAGGAGATTCATTAAACAAAAAAATATCACATTTGCTAGCTCACTGTGCAATATACCTGAATTCAAAATATCCTCCAAATGGGACAAAGTATACCATTTCTAATACCATGCTTTGCCCTTAACAGAAATATGTATAAGATGGAAAGACACAAAGGTTTAGAGATTTACATTGTTTTTGTTAATATTTTCAGCTGTCCCTTCATGCCATGGAGGTTTTTATACTTAGCCCAAAGCACTGTAGTAAGTTTTGAGGTGAATAAAAGTTAAAAAAATTTTTTTCTTTTTTATAAAGTGAGCAAAGGGCTATTGCGAAAGAAGAGGCAAGACCTGAGAACCAGCCGATGTAGGTGCATTGTCAAGCAGATCAGCTTTAGGGAAGGATGAAATGGAATTGAGGATCTGGAAGTTGATTCCCTTAAATCAACTCATGCCTGAATATCCCTTGGAAAGTCTTCCTATCTCCTCAGGCAGACTCACAGTCCAGCTGGTAAACCATTATTTTCCTGTCTTGCCACCTACACACAGAAGCAGGTGTATGGAGACGTAGAATGTTATCCAAACTCAAAGAACTTCTTGCCCTTCATTTCAGCACTGTTTGAACCCTAACCAATGAACATATCTCGTTGGGTAACCAGTGCTGCTTTTATACTTAGTGCGAAGGTGACGTACTAAGAAAGAGAAGCCAAATGTCTTCAGGAAGCAATAGTCCATGACAAGAGGCCAGAGAGATGTGCATGAAGCAAACATACCACACATGAAAGGTGCATAAGAAAATGACAAAAATATTTACACTTCTTATTGAAAGGGAGGTAGGAGACTGCTAGAGGGTTGAAGGAAGTAGAAATAAGGGATCTGGAAGATTGGGGAGATATCAGGAGGAGTTGATTGTTTCAGAGATTTAGAAATAGGCACAAATAAATTTTGATAGGGTAAGTAAGGCCAGTGAACTAATACCTTTAAAAAATGTCCACAGCTATCTCTTGGTAAATAAAATGTTTGTCATTCTTTCTTATTCATAAGTAGTATTTTGTTTTTGAGCAAAACTTCTAAATTCAATGATAGGACAGAGAGAGGGAGAGATACAGGGATAGAGAGAAGGATGGAGGGAGCGAGAGAAAAGAGAAAAGAAAAGAAAAGAGGCATGGAGGAATGAAAGAAGGAAGGAAAACAACCAATTTGGCATCTCCTTAGAATTTCAGCTCAATTTCTACACTGGTGGTCAGATGTATTAATTTATACTAAAGTGTTAATGGCTTACACCAGGTATATCTTTCAGCTCAAAGATCCCTTCCAGTTCAAAGGCTTTGTGAAATGTTATATACATTAAGGAATCAAAGTGAAAGAAAAAAGGAATAATAAAAAAGGAAGATCAGAGTAAAGGAATGGGGGGAGACTACTGGTCCTCCTCACTTAGGCAATCCAATCAGGAAACTCTATGCAGTAGCCTAACTTACTAAGCACACCAATGGGTCCATTAGATACCATCTGCCAGTAGATGGCGGTCTTCATATTAACTGACTTCACCGGAGAAGCCCTCCTTTCCACAAGATTGTAATTGTAGGGTTGGTTAGCTTAATGCATAGGTGCAGTAGGAAGCTACCTGCACATTGTCACTTGGAGAGCCCTGGGTAAGATCTCCAGCTGCTCAAAATTAACTTCCTCACTGACCCTGCCATTTATGCCTAAAATTTAAATTTATCCAGCCCTTGGGGTCAGGGGGCAGACATGGCAGGCAGGAAGGGGAACTGAGGTTAGTCATTAACACTTTAGCAGAAATTAATATGGTATTTTAACTCAGGAGAGAAAAGATCTTGAAAAAGTATTTTAAAAGACTGGTAAGTTCTAAAAAAAGGATCTGCACAGCTTTGGTGGTTGTTTGGGTAGAACATTCTATATTGTAAGCTGGAGTAGCAGGTAGACACCTGAGTTATAACCTTAAAAAAACAAAAAAGGTAGGAAGAAAATAAATGGTGGATTGGAGCAGATCAATTTTGCCTGAGATCAGACCTGGTCTCCCCACATTGTTTCCTTCAGCTCCCATCTCACAATGGTAGACTGAGACCCCTAAGGTTTGCTGAAAAGTCCATAAACCTCACACCTTGGCTGTGTCCAGAGACTAAATAATTCCTTGTCGCTCTCTATTCTGTTGCCCACCATCCTGGATCTGTTTGAACCAGCACTTTTTCATCTTTAGGATGGCCTGAGAAGTTAGGGGACATAGACAAAGAGGGATTATTCAAAGAGGGGCCAAGACAGTGGGACCCTTGAAACTGGTACAATCCCTGCCCTATGGCACACTGGAGAAGACAGGACCTAGTCCTAACAAGATACTGTCTTCAAAATGCCAATGGCTGTCGTGTGAAACGTGTCAGACATATTCTGTGCAAGCCCGCAGGTAGAGCCAGATGGGTAGAGGAATCGATCACAATGCGATGTAAGGAAAATTCCACCTTCTGTGATGATGATTATATAATAATAGTAGCCATAATCATAATAACTCCCAAGTGTTGAACCATCACAGTGAAAAGGTCACTGTGTTTCACATGCCTGATCTCATTTAATAATTACAGCATTTCTGTGAAGTGGGTGTTATTAGGTCACCATTTATGGGTGAGGAAACAGAGAGGAGTTAAGTAACATATTAAGGGTGAACATTTAACCACTGGTGAGGCCCCTCCTTACTGAGATTGAATGGGCTGCCCTGAGAGGCAGCAAGTGGTCCCCTACAGTGGCACTGAAGCAGAGGTGGGGGACATTGGGCAGGAATGCTGTCAAGAAGTCCCATTGGATTCAAGGATCTGAAATGCCCTCCCAACTCTGAGGGCATACAGATTGTTCAGTCATTCACCAGACATGCGTGGAGTGCCAGGCAGTGTGCTAGGCACTGTGAGAGATCATGTTACCAAAAGGAAGAGGGAGAGAAGGGAGTGAGGAGAGGAAGGGGGCAGAGGAGAACCTTCTAAACAATTAAACAATGCACTTTTTTTTTTAGTACAATTGTGATAGCTACTATCTCATAGAAGTGGAGAAGTGCTGTATAATGGGGGATATGATCTAGTCTAAGGAATCAAGGGAGGTGACATCTAAGCTGTGACCTAAAAGCTGAGTGGGAGGTACTCAGTAAACAAGTAGGGAACAAGGAGGGGAAAGAGTTCCAGGCAGAGGGAACAGTCTATACCAAAATCCCAAGGCAGAAAGACCTTGGTTCTTTTGAGGCTCAGAAAGGCCAAAGTGGCGGAGTCAGAGTGGGAAAAGGGGAGCTGGTCTGAAGTCATCTGGCGAAGTAAGCAGGAGGGACCATATCATGCAAGCGGTTATAAGCCATGTTGAGACTTTGTCCTTGGACAAGGGGGTGAGGAGTGGGGTGGGATAGTTACAGGGTTTCAAGCAGGGGAGAGAGATGAAGAGTTCTGTGTTTTCAAAGGCTACCATAATTGCTTTGTGGACGTTGGAATGGAGGGATGGACAGAAGACCCCAGGAGACCAATGGGGAGGTTGGCATAGGAATAGGAAATGGCCCTCTTTCCCAATGTTTCACAAGGCACCACCCACCCACACCCACTGGTGTGCATCTTTCTGAAGGGGAAGGAAAACCAGGAGGAGAAGACAGAAGATAGGCTTGGGACCTACTGTAGGTCTCCACCAGCCCAACCCACCAGCAGCTGTCCCTGCTGGTTAACACACTTGATGAGTTTTTCAAATCTGCATTCAGCAATTCCCAGCGTTGAGCAGGGCGTGCCTGGGGGCTCTCGTGCACCCTTCCATAATCAAGGACAGCTGTCCCGAACCGTAGCCCCAAGTGTCCACCTCCCACACTGCCCATCGCTATTGGTTCCTTCCCCATCACCCAGAGGAAGATGTGGGAAGTTGGGGCTGAAGATAAAGAATTCCAGGCAGCAGCTAGGGAGTCAAAGAGAAGGAAAATTCATTCTGCGAATTAAAGTCCCACATCAGATAATTACTCTAAATGCACAAAAGACTTAAGAATGGATGCATATTTCATGCAGATTTGCCAAATGGTGGTACCGACAGGACACGTAATATGAAGAACAAAGGGCTCTGAATGGGCTCTATTGCTGATTTCTCCCCCAACTTATTGGGTGGCCTTGGATAAGACTTTTGACCTTTCTCTCTCTGTTTCCTCACTCTCAAAGGGAGATAATAATATTTGTCACTTTTATCTTTCAAGGATGCTGTAAAGGCTCACAAGGAAAGTGTTCTGAAAGTTAAAATCTTGATACAGAAGTGAGGCAGTGGTTTGTTAGACTGAAAATCAGATGGCAGGCTTGGGAAAGAGCCAGGCTTTGCTCCAGCGGCTCATGACGTCATTTCGTGCTTTTCATTGGAAATCAAGACTTCATGTTCTAGTACATCTTAGGGTCTACAGTGCCCCCACCGGAAGCGCTTTTCTACCACTTGCCCTACACTTGTCCCTGCTCCCGCAAGCCCCCAGATTTGTTAGAGGAGACCTTACCGAAGTATCTTCAATCAAGTTACAGAGCAGCTTTCCCTCTTCTCTCCTGAAGTCAGTTAAGAAATCCTTCACATACAGTCAGTGGCCGCCCTAAGCCAGTGTTCCCGCGATGCTGAAGCGGGAGAGGTCCTGAACAATAGGGACAGTGAGTGCAGTCCAAGCTTTCGATTTGATTTGACTTCTCTAAAGATGATAGCAACCTGACTTCCTTGCTGAAAGCAGCACCCTGTCATCCCCCGCTCCTTCACTCTGGGTACAAGACCCTGCTGCATCGCTCCAAGCAGGTACCGTGTCTAAACTGTTTCACCCATCTGCTCATCGTCTGCCTCGCCACTAAAAAGAAAGCTCCTTAAGTTGAGAAGCCAAGTCTGTCTTATTCAATACTGTAGCTCCAGTACCTAAAACTATGTCTGGCACATAGTAAGTGCTCAGTGAATTTTTGATTGACCGAATGAATGGATGTTGATTTTTTTCTTAATTTGTATATTGCCTGTTATCTGTCTTCACCCACCAGAATAGGTCTGCCAGGACATCCTCAACACCTAGAACCCCAAGTGCTTGAAAAGCATTTGATGAAGGAAGGAAGGAAGGAAGGAAGGAAGGAAGGAAGGAAGGAAGGAGGAAGGAAGGAAGGAAGGGAGGGAGGGAGGAAGGAAGGAAGGGAGGAAGGAAGGCCAGAAATTCATAGAGGCTGAGGAGTCCAGAAAGAATTCCTGAAGGAAGGGGAATCTGAGCTGGTCTTAGAAGGGTTAGTCCAGCTTGGATATATCATCGTGATGTGACTGATTATTCTGTGAGATCTGATATTAACAACAACGAGTTAACATTATCAGAGGGCTTGTGTGTGAGGTATTATTTGGGGCACTTTATCACC
Source organism: Ursus maritimus (assembly GCF_017311325.1). Taxonomy (NCBI): domain Eukaryota; kingdom Metazoa; phylum Chordata; class Mammalia; order Carnivora; family Ursidae; genus Ursus; species Ursus maritimus. The sequence continues at coordinate 5,125,217 of NW_024425119.1, forward strand.
ATGTTTTATATTCCCGAGAACATATTTGGACCAGCTTATAAACCAACCTGAAATAATTTTCTGCATTAAAAAAATTCGGTTTTGACACATTCTTGTCGTGGAAGTCAACCATTGTTCCAGTGACGCTCTGAACAGCTGCGGACCAGAGGAAGCCAGAGGAAGCTCCTCCCGCCTGCTGTTTAAGCAGCTGGCGGGTTAACAGAGACCACCCCAGACCCTGCAGCTATCAGCAGCTGCTTGAGCGGATGGAAATTCTACTGCCCATCGAGTCCAACAGATGAGAACAGAGGGAGTGGACTTGGCCACTGGTATGACCCGTGTATGTCAGCCCTAACTCGGAGGAAGTTTCTGAGCCCCTAAAGGTCAACCAGTTAGCATGGTTCAGACAAGAACTCCTCAGAGTTGCGGCAAGAACTTCTGTGTGTGCCTGTCATCAGGTACCAGGAGGAGGGCCACCCCGCCTGCTGGCCTGGGGAGGTCTATTGGCGTGGCTTCACTCTAAACTTGTTTCCATACTTGCTTCAGCCCCTTGCGAGGCTACAAGGCCAAACTTCTAGATTTGTCAAGTATTGGAGGTGAAGGGAGTCAGAGAGATTATTTGGACTGAACCCCGTGTCTAAGGAATGAGCCACTCATTTGATGGAGCCTGGAGGGTCATCGTCGTGCCCCAGGTCACACAGCCAGTTGATGGCAGCTACAGAGTCAAGCCTCTTAACCCAAGGGCCAGTGCTCTTGTGTCATTTTTGGACTGAAGAGGTTTCTGCAATATTATTACTAGCAGTTCTGTTGCTTTCTCTTTTTTCAAACAGCAGTCATCAGTATGCTATTAACAACACTTGGGAATAATATTAGTGAGCAAGTCTATGTCAGACTTAATGCTAAGGGTTTTACTTAAAGTTAACATTAATATTCATCATAATATGCTTTCATTTATTCAGAACGATGGAAGTTTCAGGGTGAAAGACTATCTACTGAGTGAACGACCTTGTAGAAATTGTAACCTTGTTGTAATTTAAAATGTAATTGATGACTCTCAACCCAAAAAACAAACCAGACACAGCTGAGTTTTCCTTGGGAGGTAGCACGATAGAATAGAAGATTCCCAGGCTTTGGAAGCAGACAACTTGTGTTCTAATCTAGATTCTAGACTCCACTGTCTTCTAAACGTGTGACCTCAGGCACGTTGCTTAACCTCTCTGAGCTTTGGGTCCCTCGTCTTTCAATCGAGGATAATCAAACGCATGCCATATGCTTTTTACCACATGACCCTCCGCCCTGGCCATGATAACATCCATCAGCGATGGCCTCTTGGCGTCTTCTGTAGAATGCCAGATGCCTGAAAGTAGGCTGTGAGCCGCACCAATGGGAATGTCCTGATGGGATAGTCACTAAGCCAACAGAGTTCCTGACAGGACATTTGAATGGGAGATACTCTGAGAGGATCCAGAGAGTGACGTGATCCAGAAGCCTAGAGACAGGGAGAGGGAGGCATAGACGCCATCAGTAAACAGAAACATCATGGCACAGGAAAGAGGCTCCGTCATGTGGTGGCAGCGCTGATGATAACTAGTGAAGAAGGTCCAGAGGCATTTGCAAAGAGAAGGCAGTAACGGAGGCCGTGAGGCAGGAAAAGCCCCACATAGGCAGGCCGTGAGGAAGACGGAAGGGAATTGGGGCGCCTGGGTGGCTCAGTCGGTGAGGCGTCTGCCTTCGGCTCAGGTTGTGATCCCGGGATCCTGGGATCGAGCCCCACGTCCTTCGGGCTCCTTGCGCAGTGGGGGGGTCTGCTTCTCCCTCTCCCTCTGCCTGCCACTCCCCCTGTTTGTGCTCATTCTCTCTCTCTGTCAAATAAATAAATAAATAAATAAATAAATAAATAAATAAATAAAATCTTACCCCCCCCCCCAAAAAAAAGATGAGAAGGGAATGACTCGCAGTTGTGCCCAGCATCGGGAGAGGTAGGCCAGCACATGCGGAAGACGGGCCTCTGCAGAGGGACAAGTTCCCGAGTCGCTTTAGGGTCCCTTCAGCCTCTGTGGCCTCCACTGCCTCCCCAGGCCACCACCTCAGCATACTCTGGCGGCTGCTTTTTAAAACGAGTTCTGGGTATCTTGCAGAGACAGAGAAAAAAATAAAACGTGGCGTTTCCCCTTAGGGAGTGCTTAATCTCATTCTTGTAAAAGCAGAGCTAATACGGTGCGCTCACGATCAAGTCTTGTAGCTAAACCCACGCGCTTCGTAACTGAGCAGAAACGGACGTCGTTCCTAGCTCTGCCATGTGCTAACGGGGCAACCGGGGAAGAACTGGGTGATCCCTGTAGGGGTCCCCGTGTTCCCCTGTGGCACCCGAGCCCTGGGCTGGGGCAGCTTCCTCTATGATGGCCCCATCCCTACTGTCCTAATTCCCGGGCCTCCGGCCTGCTGTCCTGCTGGGATACAGCTCGCCTTGCCTTCGCTCTGTGAGACATGGGGAAAGCCCAGGGAGAGAAGATCAGAAAAACAGGTCAAGAAAGGCTGCCTCCAGTTATCACGGGGTGGGGGGGGGGGGCAGAGCCCAGCTTCCCTCCTGGGGCCCGCTGGCATCGGGCCCCTGTAAGCTGCGCCTTCCCCTCCCGGCACCCGGCCTCTGCGAGCAGCTTCTCCGTGCTGGAGAGGGACCGAGGGACAGGGACGCTCCAGCTGCAGGCAAGTTCCTAGAAAGTCTAATGAAATGGATGTCATTCCTTTGCTGTGAGTAATCAGCCCAACAAAGCCCACTGGTATTTCCGAGTCCATTCCCAGTGCCCAGAGCCTGGCCCAGCAGCACAGCAGCTGCACAGAGTGGAATGCAGCTCGCCAGCACTTTGTCCTGGATTTTGCCTTTGGGAAAGTCTCTTGGCCCGGAAGTGGAGATGCACCCTGAAGGTCACTCTCATCCATGCCCTGCCTCTGGGCCTAAGTATTTTAAGACATGGGTGTTTGGAGACCCCCTTGAACCCATCCGAGTACGGGGACCAGGGAAGCGAGGGTGGGGACAGGAAAATGACTGTCCTCATCTCCTTGATCTTCCCCTGGAAGGGGCTGCAGGACAGTGAGACAGAAAAAGGGCAGCTCGGCCTCACAATAAGGTCTCTGCACCCCCCCCCCCCACCTTTCTCCTTCCTCCTCCATCTTTGGTGTCCAGGACAGACCCTCCTTGCATTCCTCCCCTTCCAGGCCACGCATCAAAAGTCGGTGGCAGCCACCCTCCCTGGTTGCTTCCGGCTGCAGAGCTGCCCCTAATTCTCTGGGGAGTGGCAGCAGGGTCTTCCCTAACTGAGAGCCCATGGGCCCGGGTTGGTAGCACTGGGGAACCACGTCTTTTGCCTTAGCTCATTCTGTAGTCACAGGGGCCCCACTGGGAAGTGTTATGACCCATCTTTACCACTGGGGAAACTGAGGCACAGCAAAATTAAATGGCTTGCTCAAGCCCCTGCAGCCCGTCTTTCCACTGCCTGGATGAACCCTCTGCAACCTCCAGGCCGATTTTAAAAAGACAGCAACTCCGAGTGCTCCCTGTTCCTCAACCAGCCCCCATCCAAAATGAAAGAATGGCACCCACACAGGCCACAAGCCACAGCTCACTGCCCTGCAGCCCCAACAGGAAGACTCTGAAGTGTCCTCTCCCAAATGGGGCTGCTCGTCCTTCCGCATCATTCTCAGGCAGGCATGAACGCTTCCCCAAGCCAGCTCCCGGGCGGGAGCATTTCTTCTGCACGTGCTGCCTGCTGCAACTTCCGAGCTTCCCCCGGGTGTAAGCAGTAGCCCTGGAGGTAGCTGGGAGGGGGCATGGGGGCCAGGGGCCAGTGCCCCTCAAACCTGGCATCCTGGTAAACATCCTGATCATTTTGGATTTGCCAGCTCAGAAAAGAAGATTTTTGTAAGCACACAGTTGCCTGTGGTCAGGGGGATGATCTCAAACCGCTTCTAGTTCCTGGGCCAGCAGCCAGCTGCCTTGGATGGTCAGAAGGTGAAATTTGAATGCTGGTGAATGGGGGAGCGGAAGTTCAGCAAGGCTGAGTTAAGCCCATTCATGAAAAAGATCTAGTCTCACTTCCTTATTGCCAGGAGTCGTGTGTGGAGGGTGTGTGTGCGCGCGCACTGCCGGCTTAGGCTTACTTCTTCCCCGCCCTACCCCTTCCTCCCTCCCTTCCTTCCTTCCTTCCTCCCTTCCTCTCTTCCTCTCTCTCTCCCTTTCTTTCTCTTTCTTTCTTTCTTTCTTTCTTTCTTTCTTTCTTTCTTTCTTTCTTTTTCTTTCCTCTCTCCACAAAAATCTAAAGTTCATCCTCAGGAAATTGCCAAAGAATGTGTAGCTGGTCTGTGGTTTGCTGAAAAAAAGAAAGAAAGGAAGAAAGAAAAAGAAAGATTCATAGGAAGGCAATATCCTCTCCCTCCCTAAAAACTCCTCTCTTACACACACACACACACACACACACACGCACGCGTGCTCAGTATCACGAGTGTGAAAGGTTACGAGTCAGATACGCAGTCTGCCCTCCGGGTCTGGCAGCAGCCCCCCCACACCCCAGCCCTGCTGTTCTCCCTCCCAGCCCCTGTGGCTGGAGATGGTAGAGTCAGCCCCGGGTGGAAGGCCAGCACAGTCGGAGGTGAAGCAGGAGGGTGCTCAAGACTGACCTGCAGTAACTTTTCTGAGGTTTAACTCAAAACTTTCCCTTTGGGGAGAAACTCACATCAGCGGGTCCCATGGCACTCTGGCAGGCCGTGGCCACCACTAGTGGCGTGATTCCCAAGCTTCAGAAGGCCACAGTGGAGCTGTGAAACCTGAGGCCAGTTAACCTCCGGGAATGTCAGTCTCCATATCTGTAAAATGGGTGACAATCATTGTGCCATCCTCGTGGAGCACTAGTGCCCTGCTTGGGGTAACATACACAGCGGGCTTACCAGCACGGTGAGTGAGGGACGGGGAACTCTGTGTTGCTGCAGAGTACCTCTGAGACAGGGAGCTCACTATACCTCGAGGCCACCTGTTCCCTTTCTCAGTCCCACGGTAAAGACAGCACCGACTTTGCTGGGCCTTTTGTGTCTTCATAGACATGGAGGCGCCTCCTTTACCTTTAGAAATAGAAACTGGGTTGACAACCAAGAAAACAGACCTGCCCAGCTCAGCTTGACCCACTCCCTGACTCGCTGGGGCCTCACGGCCATTCCCATGAGAAAGAAGGTGTATCTCAGGGAAGGAGATGAACCCAATGTCCCCGAAATGATTAATTGGTGACGGAGATTTTAAGTGCTGACCAGCTTTTCATTGTTTCTCTCTGCCTTGAGCAAAGAAGTGCTTACAGGGCACCTGCAATGATTTCGGAGTAACCTGGGAGGAGGTGCACCTGTTCCCACAGCTGAGGCCGCCTCCATGGTAGCAGGTGGAAGAGCACTTAGGTACTTTCCCCGCCTGTAAGCAACATCCCCTGTGCGGCTGGTGCCCCGTGAAATCTCATTCTCGCTGATCCTGCACGTTGGTAAAGCAGTGTTGTGACAATCATTATTCAGGAAGTCCTCCCGAGGAGGGAATAAAGTCATCTGGAGAGGTATTACCCTTCTCTCCATTTTACAGACCAGGAGACTGATGCCCAGAGAGATCCTGGTGGTGGTTTGAAGCTGCCGCAATTCTCCAAGCTGCCGTTCCTGCTGCAACAAACCACCTGGTTTCTCCAACAGGTGCAGATGACACAGGGCGCTACTTTCATTCCGTCCTGTCCCTGGTCATTCTTCACTGAGCTGGGCAGGAGCTTCCAACCACCCTGCAAGTTCCCTCCGGAAAAAGTCCCCCCTGCCCTTGGTGTGAACTGACCCTAGGTTTGGTCACGCAATTAACATCATTGAGTGCTTCCTAGAACCCCAGGGGACCGACACTCCAAGACTACTGACCCCCAGGGTGGAGAAGGAGGGGTTCCCAACCAAAGGATCTCTCTCAGTGCCTTCATTTCCTGCCCCCTCTCCGCCCCTCCCCCATGTCCCCAAGCCATCCATTGATAGTGAAAGAGAGGAAACATCTGCTACGGGTTCAGCTCCTCTGCCCTCGGTCAGGGCGACTTATAGGAAGAGATGGTTGGAGGGATTGCAACCTTGAAATAAACCAACGGTTCAGTTGCAGTGCGCCCCCACCCTGTATCCTTCCCCCCCCGCCCCATCTCCCTCCTAGCAACAAACCCCCCCACCGACCCCCACCCCTGCCACCACCCAGCACACAGCTGCTGCCAGCACTTCCAGAAACCAGAGAAATCCATGACCAGAGTGGGGGCTCCAGGACATCTCTGCCAAGACAATGAAGATACTCATGGTCACAGCCAGGGCGGGACATCACTAGACAGTCTTCCGAAACTCCCTAAGTGTGGTCTTGCTCCGAATGTCTTCTTCATCCCCCTCTCCCTCTCTAATCACACTGAACGATCTTCTGTGGATCATTCACTCTGTGCAGGCGCTGACACAAATTGTTTTATTTAATCATCGGCCCTTCTTACAGATGACAGAGTGAAAGCACAGAAAGGTGCAGTCACTCGGCCAATGTCACACAGCTGTGAAGTGGCAGAGTTCAGATGCAAACCCCACCAGACTCCAAAGCTTCTGTTTTCAGCCTCTACACCAAGCTGTCTCATGAGTGCCCCCAAATCCTTTTTTCCTCCCACTAGACCCACCGGTATTCGGGCACCAACCACCATCGTGAAACCACCGAGTCAGGGAGTGGGTCAAGCTGAGCTGGGCAGGTCTGTTTTCTTGGTTGTCAACCCAGTTTCTATTTCTAAAGGTAAAGGAGGCGCCTCCATGTCTATGAAGACACAAAAGGCCCAGCAAAGTCGGTGCTGTCTTTACTGTGGGACTGAGAAAGGGAACAGGTGGCCTCGAGGTATAGTGAGCTCCCTGTCTCAGAGGTACTCTGCAGCAACGCAGAGTTCCCCGTCCCTCACTCACCGTGCTGGTAAGCCCAGTGTGTATGTTACCCTAACATTGGTATTATGCCGCCATCCTCTGCCTATCCGTCAGGAATGTTCCACTTGCTCGTTTCATTCATGTTCGAAGTGAGGACTTGAAATCTACCATGTGGTCAGCATGTGCTCCATAGTGAGGAAGAACAAAATACTTTAAACACCATTCCTAACTTCCACGAGCTATGTGGCTGTTGGGGAGCGATGATAAATGGAGCGGTGCGGAGACTAAATGTTCCCAGACCTTCGGGGAGGGGGGCTACCTAGTTAGCTCAGGCCTGCTCTCTCTCGCCTGTCTTCTGGTTCTCTTTGTGGCTTTGAAAAATAAATCCATGCTAAGCACCCAGGGTGAGGGGTGTGACATGGTGATGTTTCAGGGACAGATGAGGTCCCAGGCGCTGTTTGGTGAGGTGAGGCCTGGGCACCGTGTGGACCGTCAGCAGGCGCCCCTCTCCCCGGGGATCACGGCTGGTGACCATCTAGAGCCGAAAGGAGGACGGGAGCAAATGTCTGGTGCCAGTTAAGGAGGTCATAAATCCAAGAGACACTGGGGAAGGCGGGCGGTATGCCACAGAAGTTGCGGTTTATAAGCAGAGAGGAGATTACAAGGGGATGTTGGGCCTTGTTGGGAGACGGGGGGCTGAGTGACTGGCGAGGGACTAGCCTTGATCCTGCAGGCCACAGAGAGGTCACAATTCACACCGTGCGTCATGAGGTAGTGTTCAGAAAAGCAAAGGGAGGAGGGTGGTCTTCATGGCTATCTTGTGGCCACAGCATTCCTGACCTCTGGGCGAGACAGAAAGCAGCCATGAAGAGCTTTGGTGTTGGGCAGACCTGGGTTTGAAGCCCAGCTTCGCTGTTACTAGCCGTGTGAGCCCACGCAAGTTGTCTTAACCCTCTGAACTGTGGTTCTGTTATCTATAGGGTGGGGATAATAATACCTGCTCCACAGTGTTGTGGTGAAAAGTCAATGAAACACGTGCGTGAAGAATTTCACACGGGGCTTGACATACGCGAACACCCCAGAGTGGCAACTATTATTTCCTCCTGTCTTGGGGTCTGGGCGATCGTGCCAGTTCATTCATTGGTTGGAAAGTATGAAAATGTGATTGAGTGTTTATAGACTATCTCTCTGTTCTTAAGACAGTGCCTGGGAAAATGCCCCCATCTTCAGCCGTATCGTGCTGGCGGTGAGGTGGTCTCAGTCCAACAGAGACGTCTCAAGCAGCTTGATCAATAACCAGCATTGTGCTAGAAACATGCATGATTCTGGGGACATGCACACATACTCACACATACACACACAGCCTCAGTAAATACGTGAAGAAGAATGAATCCCTCACCTATGTGGAAAGAGAACATCTTTTAAGGGCATACTGAGTGGATGGTACGTACAGCGAACGGACATGCAACTTTTTCCCACCTCCTCTGCCCCCAGGAATTTGGAAACGAGGGGAATAAAACTCAGAGAGGAAAACCATGACGTGGACCTACACTGCATTGGGGCAGGGCTTGTGATTTTCTTCAAGAGAGTGATTCTCTAGGCATCCAGCCTGCACGAGAACGGATTTGAAGGGCTATCTACAGAGAAAAAGGTCCATCCTAAGGGGGAGGTAGGTGAGCCATAGAAACAGCAAGAAAAGGGGACCTAGAGAGAAAATCCAGAGCACGGGCCTGGAGAGAGAGTATCCTGGTCCTAAATTCCGCTATGACTTTCTTGTAGAGATGGACACATCAAATTATCGTCACGTGATGTCCTTAAACATTTTGACCTTACAAGTAACGTCTGTTTCCATTTTGTGCTCACCAAGCAGCCATGTGACCATAACCTGACTTCCAGTGTACTTTATCCTCAAGAAGAGAACAGATGGTAGCCCGCGAGCAGTTCCATTTACAAGTCCACCACTGTCCCTTGGGGCGCCTGGGTGGCTCAGTCGTTAAGCGTCTGCCTTCGGCTCAGGGCGTGATCCCGGCGTTGTGAGATCGAGCCCCACATCAGGCTCCTCCGCTAGGAACCTGCTTCTTCCTGTCCCACTCCCCCTGCTCGTGTTCCCTCTCTCGCTGGCTGTCTCTCTCTGTCAAATGAATAAATAAATTCTTAAAAAAAAAAAAATTAGAAGTCCACCGCTGTCCCTGTCGGGCTGAGCCAGGCCCGTCCCCTGGGGCCCTGTGAGATCCCGTGTTTGAGCCGGAGGCTGGAGAGCCTGATGCCCACCAGGGTCACGCCACCACTAGCTTGTCCTCCCAGGAAGCCCCTCCTTCCCTGCCCCTTCTTAGGGAACTTTCAGCCTACATACCCCTATGTCAAAATACATCAGAATACATCAAAACCTTGCCAGTTAGGGGGGTGTTTGTATAAGCAAGGAAATAGAGACTACAAAGGGTTCATTAACTTGCCCGAGGGCCCTCGACTTAGTAAACCAGTCTGGATTTCAAATTTTATCTTACTCTAAAGTTCAAGTTCTTTCCATTACTTCATGCCATCTCCACCTTCGAGGACTTTCCTCTCCAGCATGTCTTTACAGGAGAATCGTGGAGGTAACCGGCTGGCTCAGTCATTAGAACTTGTGACTCTTGATTGCAGGGTCGTGAGTTCAAGCCCCGCATTGGGACTAGACCTTACTTCAAATAATCTTTTTAAATAATTTTTAAAAAGCAAGAAAAAGTGTATCGTGGGTAAGGTGGGAGAGCCTCTATGACAGGTTGCCTTCTTCACTTCCAAGGGCAGGATGGGGTAAGAACTCAGTGTGTACGGATATCCAGCTGCTCCAGCAATGGTTCAGCAAGGAGGCACGGAGGCAACGCGCCATGGCAGCCCCTTCCCTTTTATTCCACCCCTCAGTCACTCCCAGTTCCCTTGAGCCCCTTCCAGGTGGACGAATAACTCCACGCAGGGAGGACAGGATTAGGATTTCATCACTTTCTCCCAAATAATATAATCCTGTTTTAACAATTCACTTCCCTTCTGCTCCACCTTAGGACCAGAGCTCTATCAAACGTTGAAGGTCACCTGTGTGTCTCTCCCAAACCCTGTTGAACTCTCTTCCTCTCAAAAGTAACTTGCTTTTAAAAATAGCTTTGCCACTCACGAATGGATATGTCTCGAAGTAATATATTCTTTCGAATAGTTTATAATTATTTTAATTATAATAAAATCTAATTAAAATTTTAAATAAAAATTTAAATAAAAATATTTTAACTAAAATATTCTTAAAATAATATTTCTTTAAAAATCAGGATGGGGCGCCTGGATGGCTCAGTTGGTTAAGCATCTGACTTCAGTTCAGGTCATGATCTCAGAGTCCTGGGATCAAGCCCCATGTCAGGCTCTGCGCTCTGCGGGGAACCTGCTTCTCCCTTTCCCTCTCCCTCTGCCCTTATCTCCCCTGCAGGTTCTCTCTCTCAAATAAAAAAATAAAATCTCCTAAAAAATCAGGATAGATGAGATATAATTTGCATGCAGTAAAATTCACTCTTTTCAGGTTTAGCATTCTATGCATTTTGATAAGCCTCATTGTGTATCCATTACCACAAACCAGATGTAGACCACTTTTATCACCCCAAAAGTTAATTGTGTTCCTTTATGGACAGTTTCCTCCCCACTGCCTAGGTCTTGGCAATTGCTGATTTGTTTTCTAGCCCCATAATTTTGTCTTTTCCCGAATGTCATATAAAGTGGAATCATACTGGGTATAAACTTTGACTCTGGCTTTTCTCGCTTGGCATAACGCTTTTGAACATTTACCTATCGATATCTCATTCCTTTTTATTGCTGAGAGGTATTCCAACGTATCACAGTTTATCTATCCACATTGATCATTTGGGTTGTTCCCAGTTTTTGACAATTAAGAGTAAAGCTACTATAATGTGAACATAACTTTTCACGTCTCTTGGGTAAATGCCCAAGGATGGGATTGCTGGATCAGATGACAAATACAGGTTTAATTTTGCAAGAAATAGCCAAACCATTTTTTAAACTTGCCGTATGCACTTTACGTTCCTACGAGCAATATGTAAGAGTTCTAGTTGCCACCATATCTTATTGTGAGTTTTCATTTTAAACTTTCATTTGAATTTTTGTATTCCTAATGACTATCTTGAACATTTTTTTATGTGCTTTTGTGCAACTTGTATCCCTTCCTTGGGAAAGTATTTGTTGGAATCTTCTGTGCCTACTCTTTTATTGGATTGTTTGGGTTTTTTAAAAATTATTGTGTATGAGATTTTTTTCTATATTCTGGATACCGATACCTTATCAAATATATATACTGCAAATATTTTTTCTCAGTCTGTGGACTGTATTTTTATTATCCTAACAGTATCTTTCAAAGAACAGAAGTTTTTATTTTTGATGAAGTCCATTTTTTTTCTTTTATGGTGAATGCTCTTTGTGTCCTCTTCGTATAACCTGAAGTCACAAAAATTTTTTCCTGTTTTATTCTAGAAGTTTTAGGTTTTGATGTATGACCCATTTTGGTGTAGTTTTTATTTATGGTGTAGGATATGAATCAAGGTTTATTCTTTTTTCATATAGATGCCAACATGTTCCAATACCACCTATTGAAAAGTCTATCATTTCTCACTGAATTTCCTTGGTACTTTTGTAAAAAATGAGCTCATCACATCTGTGTGGGTCCATTTCTTGACTCTATTTTGTTCCACGGATCTATGTCTCTATTCTGTCCTAGACCCAACCCACAAAGTCTTGATTATTGTAACTTTTTAGTAAACCTTGGAATAAGGATATTGTTCACTTTTTGATATTTTGATAAATGGAATCAGACTGTATGCATTCTTCATTTTTTTTACTACAATAATTTTGAGATCCATCCATGTTGATACATATACCACTAATCCCTTTATTTTAACTACGGTATAGTATTCCCTTGTACGTGCATACCAGTTTTTATCATTCTATTCTTGGGTAACATATAGATCATTTATAAGTTTCAGCTACCCCAAACTATGTTTCTGTGAACATTCTTGTACATGTCTAAGAGTTCATGTGTTTAAGAATGTCTCCAAGGATCATCGAACTTTGCATCAGAAACCAGGGATGTACTGTATGGTGACTAACATAATATAATAAAAAAAAATTAAAAAAAAAAAAAGAAAGAACATTAAACAATAAAAAAATTAAAATAAATTAAAAAAAAAAAAGAATGCCTCCAAGGTTTGAACTTATGTGTGGAATTGCTGGGTCCCTGAGCAAATGAATTTTCATCTTTTCCAGATAAGACCAAGCTGTTATCCAAAGTGATTGGACTGGGGCATGTGGGTGGCTCAGTCGGTTACATGTCTTGATTTCAGCTCAGGTCATGATCTTGGGGTCATGGAATTGAGCCCCGCATCAGGCTCCGCACTCAGCGGCGAGTCTGCTTGAGATTCTCTCCCTCTCTCTCTGCCCCTCCTCCCCTTCTAAAATAAATAAGTCTTTAAAAAACAACAACAACCAAGTTCACCCTCAATAGCAGTGCTTGAGAGTTTTCATTGCCCCACATCAACAACACAGGGTATTGCCAGACTTTTTAACTTAAAATTGTACCTCACTACTAGTGAGGGTATCAGTGAGGCTAAACATTCTTTCTCATACTTTTGACCACTCGGCTTTCCTTTTCTATAAAATGCCTGCTTGTGTCTTTTGCTCATTTTTCTAAGTTGTGTTTTTCTGAATAATTCGATGAATTCTTTATATATTTTGAATACTAACCCTTTTTGTTGTATAGGTATCATTTCCTACGGTGTGTACCTTTTTGTTTTTTAATGGTGATTTTTTATTAGAAATTCTTCATTTTGACATGGTCAAAATTATCACTCTGTTCTTTTTTGTCATTGTGCTTGTTGTGCTTTTTTTATAAAACATTTCCGTATCTTCAATTCATAAAGACACTTGCCAGCATTTTCTTGTAAAAGATTTAACATTTTGATTTTCACATTTAAATTTTTAATTCATCTGCAATGTATGTGCATATATGGTGTAAAGTACAGAAACAATTTCATTTGGATAAATTCTCCTAACACCATTTATTGGGTCATCTCTTACTTTCCCACTGACTTTCAAGGGCAGTTCTGTGACATATCGGGCTTCTAAGTATGTATGAAGTGGTTTCTGGGCTTTGTCCTGTTCCATTGCCCATCCCTTCCTCAGTACCCAACTGAGTACCACCACTTCTTTTAAGTCTTGATATCTAAAAGGATAAGTTCCTCACTTGGACTCTTCAGGGGTTTCTCAGCTATTGTTAGTCTCTTGTGCTTCAAATGCATTTTCAAATCAGGTGGCCACATCCCATGAGAAAGAAAAATCCCCACCTATTGGGATTTTTATTGCAATTTCGTTGAATCTAAAAATAAATCAAAAGGAGGAGAATCTACACTGGTACACTACTGCATCTTCCCATCCAGAGCCGGGGCTCTGCTCTTCATTTTACCTAGGTGTTCTAAATGAAGTTTGATAACTTTTTATATTAAAATTCCTCATAAAAGTCTTGCATATCTGTTAAGTATATTCCTGAGTATCTTGGTTTTCGTTGCCCTGTGTTATCTTTTTTAAATGAAATTTCCTGGGTTTCGATGGTGCATAAACATCAACTCTTGTACGGTGATCTTTTATCCGGCAACTTTGATAAACTTTGCTATTCATCCCAGTCATTTGAAGGACAATTTAGGTTTTCTATGTAAACAGTCATATAATCTGCAAATATGACAGTTTTGTTTCCTTCCTTTCCATTCTTAATAACTTTCATTTCTTTTTCTTTCATAATGGACTGGCTAGGACTCATAGCAACCTTGAATAAAAGCAATGAGAAAATAGCCTTGGCTTTTTGCTGACCTTAAAGGGAAATTTTAAATATTTTATTATTATGTGATTACTTTAACTGTGTGTGTGTGCCCACAAGCTCACACATCCTTGAGTGTGCTAAAAAAAACACCTTATCAGGTTAAGGAAGTCACCTTTGATTCCTAGTTAGGCAAGGACTAGGACTTTTATCATAAAGCAAATATTGAATGCTATCAAACACTTTCTGTCTCCATTGAGATGCTCATACGGTTTTTCTTCTTTTAATGAGCTTTTATGTAGCAAACTAAATTTAGGGATTTTCTAAATCTAGAGAACTAAATTAAATTTGCATTTCTGAAATGAATCCAACGTGATCATAACTTATTATCTGCTTTCTGTGTGGCTTGTGTCAATGTGATAATGCTGTGTTTGGGATTTTTACATTAGTGTTCATAGCGAAATGGTTCTGTGACTTTTTTTCCTCTGACAGCTATGTCACATTTTTGGTCAAGATTATATTGTCCTCATAGAATATTTTAGGGAATAAATGTTTCCTTTTCCTCTACTCTATAGGAGGATTAAAATAATATTGGAATTATCTTTTGCTCCATTGCTTGGCATGCTCATAAAAAATCATCTGGGACTGATATTTTCTATGTAAAGATATTGTTAACTACTCATTGCCTAGATTTAATGGTTTTCCATTTTCTCTTGAGTCCATTTTGGCAATTAATAGTTTGCCAGTAATTTGTCCTTTTCATTTAAGTTTTCAAATTTATTGCCAACAAATGACTTATCATAGTTTCTCATGTTTTCATTCCTGCTGCATCAGTAGTGTATTAGTTTCCAAAGCCTGCTATGACAAAATACCCAAAACTGGGTGGCTTAAAACAACAGAAATTTATTATTTCAAAGTTCTGAAAGCTAGAAACCTGAAATCAAGGGGTTACCAGAATTGATTTCTTCTGAGGGCTCTGAAGGAGACTCTGGTTTGTGCCTCTCTTCTAGTTTCTAATGATGGGTAGTAATTTGGGGCATTCTCTGGCTTGTAGACACAGCACCCCATCTCTGCCTTCATCTTTACGTGGTGCTTCCCGTGTGTCTGTCTGTGTTTCTTCCCTTCTTGTAAGGACACCAGTCATAGTGGATTAGAGCCCACTTTACTGACTGCATCTTAACTTAATTACAGCTGTAAGACCCTGTTTCCTAACACAGTTACATTCATAGGTACCGGGAGTTAAACATATCTTTTGGGGGTACACAGTTCAACCCATAGCAAGTAGTCAAATCTTCTTTCTCATTTCTAATGCTGCTGTTCATGTTTTTTCTCTTTATTTCTTAATCATTCTTTTTTTTTAAGATTTTTTATTTATCTATTTGACAGAAAGAGTGGGAGAGGGAGAAGCAGGCTGAGCAGGGAGCCCGATGCGGGGCTCAATCCCAGAACGCTGGGATCGTGACCTGAGCCGAAGGCAGACGCTTACCAACTGAGCCACCCAGGCACCCTTATTTCTTAGTCATTCTTGCTGGCAGTTCTCAATTTTATCAATCTTCTTAAAGAAGCATCTTTAAGTTTTGTTAATCCTATTTTATCTTTTTGTTTTGTTAATTCTGTTCTTTATTAATCATCCCTTCTACTTTTAAAAACATTATTCTTTTAATTCTATATTTTTTATTTATTTTTTAGATTTTATTTATTTATTTGTGAGAGAGAGCACAAGAGATGGAGCATGAGCGGAGGGGGAGGGGCAAAGGGAGAGGGAGAATCATGCTTCCCACTAAACAGGGAGCCCTATGTGGGGCTCAATCCCAGGACCCTGAGATCATGACCTGAGCCAAAGGCAGACACTTAACCTACTGAGCTACCCATGCACCCCTATTCTAATTTTTTTTAATTTGGATGTTTTCCTTGCTCGTATTCAGACTTTCTTCTTTCCTAGTATATAAATAAATGAGCTATATATTTTCCTCTAATCAATTTCTAACCACCTGTAACCACTGTTTTAAGTTTATTCCCTATAATTTAATATGCAATATTATCCTTATTAATCAATGTTAAGCATTTTCTAATTTCCATTATGATTTATTCTTTGACCCTAGAGTTCTTTAGAAGTGTGTCTTTAAATTTCCAAGATCAGAATTATTTTTTTTGTTTTGGCTTGGTTTTTGGTTACTTACTTAATTTATTTGTACTCATGTATGCAATCTATAAGATACTGAAACTTCCTGAGATTTGCTTTACACCATAGAATGTAAACAACTATCTTTAATGTTCCAAGTATGCTTGAAAAAAAATCTCTTTTCCTTTTGTTAGGTATAATAGAATTCTATATACATACATTAGATCAAGGTTGTTAATTGTATTATTCAAATCTATATTTTTTTACTTTCCTGTTTCTAGACCTATCAAATATTGAGAGGAAATTTTAAAGCTTCCCACTCTGATGTAGATTTGTCAGTTTCTCATTGTGGTTCTTACAATTTTGTTTTATATATTTTGAAACTATGTTACTGGTTACATACGAGTTTAAGCCTGATATATCTTTCAGGTAAATTGAACTTTTTAAAAAAATATTTATTTAGGGGTGCCCGGGTGGCTCAGTTGGTTAAGCATCTGCTTTCAGCTCAGGCTCAGGTCCGAGGGTCTTGGGATCAAGCCCCATGATCCTTTGCTCATTGGGGAGTCTGCTTCTCCCTCTCCCTCTGCCTGCCACTCTGCCTACTTGCTCGAGAGAGAGAGAGAGAGAGAGAGAGAGAAAGAGCAGGGGAAGAGACAGAAGGAGAGGGAGAAGCAGACTCCCTGCAGAGTGAGGAGCCCAACTCTGGGCTTGATTCCAAGACCCTGAGATCATGACCTGAGCCGAAATCAAGAGCTGGTCATTTAACTGACTAAGCCACCCAGGCGCCTCACAAATTGAACTTTTTAATCATTACTTTATCAATAATAAATAACTTTATTTATCAATAAATAAATAAAATATTTAATATCTCTCTTTATGTCTAATAAAGTTTTTTGCCTTATAGTACATTTTGTCTACTATTAATACAACTAAACAGCTTCCTCTTTTATTATTCTTTGTCAAGTGTATCTTCTCCCATGCTTTTGTTTTCACCCTTTTAGTGTCTTCATGTTTGAATTGTATCTCTTGAGAAAAGCATAAATCAGATATTTAAATCCAGTCTAACCTTACTTGCCCCTTCACAACAGAGTTTAGTCTAATAATCATTCCATATCTGTACATGGGAGAGTTTACCTCATTCACATTTATAGTGATTACTGATATAGTTGGATTTATTTCTACCATATTGTTCTTTGTTTTTCCCCCTCTTTTTTGCCTTTTTTAAAATAAGTTTTTCTATTTTTTTATTTTTTTTTACTTATTCTATTTTTTTAAGATTTTATTTATTTATTTAGGGGGGAGGGAGAAGCAGACTCCCCCCTGAGCAGGGGACCCTGATGCAAGGCTCTATCCCAGGACCCTGGAATTGTGACCTAAGCCAAAGTTGGATGCTCAACTGACTGAGTTACCCAGGTGCCCCCTTTTTTGCCTTTTTTAATTAAAATTTTTTTCACTCTATTTGTCCTTCTACGAATTTGAAAGTTACACTCTTTTGTTTCTATTCTATAAGAGGTTATTTAATTAAAATCAAAAGTTAATATTTGTACTTATCTCTGATCAATGTATAGACCTTCACATGTTTCAGCTCTAGTTGTTATGCCTCAGTCCTACTTCTATGCATTTTTTGGTCTATTTTAGTTCTGTTGTTTAAACGCCACAAATTGTTCATTATAATTGCTGCTTTGTTCAACGTTTAGTTTCACCCATGTGTTCATCCTTTCCTTCAGTCTCTCTTCCTTTTTGCATCTCAATTCTTCCTTCTGGAATCATTCCTTCTTCCTGAGATGTATCCTAATCTAAAAGTCCCTTTAGTGAGCCTCTAGGTGTAGTAAACTCAGGTAGTTTTTGTTTGTTGAAACTATCTTTATTTTATCCATTTTTAAAAGATTTTATTTATGGGGCACCTGGGTTAAGCATCGGCCTTCAGCTCGGGTCATGATTTTAGGGTCCTGGGATTGAGCCTTGTGTCAGGCTCCTTGCTCACTAGGGAGCCTGCTTCTCCCTCTGCCTGCCACTCCCCTTGCTTGTGCTCTTTCCCTCTCTCTCTGTCAAATAAATAAATAAAATCTTTAAAAAACATAAATAAATAAAGATTTTATTTATTTATTTATTTTAGAGAGAGAGAACACGGGTGAGTAGGGGGAGGGGCAGAGGGAGAGAGAAAATCCCAAGGAGATGCTGCCCTGAGCACAGAGCCCAACATGGAGTTGGATCCCACAACCCTGAGATCATGACCTGAGCTGAAATCAAAAGTCAGGCACTCAACCAACTGAGCCACCCAGCCACCAGCTATATATATATATATATATATATATATATATATAATTAGATTGAGAGAAATTTTCTCTCAGCATACAGAAGCTTTCTTAGCTTCCTTTGTTCCTGCTAAAAAGTCATCCTATAGCTATCAATACTCTTTTCCTTCTAGCTATTAACATCTTCTCTTTGTCTTTGGTATTTTGTAGCTTTACGCTGAATATATCAGAATTTATCCTGCTTGAGATTTATGGGACTTCTGGACTCTGAAGAGCCATGTCTTTCACCTTGTTTTCCAATCTGCTAAGTTGTACATTTAAAAAGTATTCTGGGGTGCCTGGGTGACTCAGTTAGGCATCTGACTCTTGATCTCAGCTCAGGTCTTGATCTCAAGGTCGTGAGTCCAAGCCCCGCATTGGGCTCCATGCTGGGCATGGAGCCTACTTTAAAATAAATAAATAAAACATTTTTAAAAATTTTTAAGTATTTTTAAGCTATTTTCTCCAAAATTAGTTGGCAAGAGTGCCTGAGTGGCTCAGTCAGTTAAGCATCTGCCTTCGGCTCAGCTCATGAACCCAGAATCCTGGGATTGAGTCCCACGTGGAGCTCCCTGCTTAGCGGGGAGTCTGCTTCTCTACCCCTCCCCTGGCTCGTGTGCTCTCTCACGAGCTCACTCTCTCTCTCTCTCTCTCTCAAATAAATAAATAAAGTCTTTTTTAAAAAAACCCAAATTAGTTGGCAAAAGTATGATGAGAAATGGTCTTTGCATAGTGTCAAAGTACCTCACCACAAAATATTCAGTCATTACAAGGAAAATGTTGGTAGCTTTATAGAGATGACTCCTGGAATACACCACCTTAAGCACATGATAGAAGTCAACATTACCACTAATGAAACATGTTGACATCATGGGCTTTCTAATATGATACACTGAGAAAAGCACGATATCATTGCTGTGGTCTTCCCCCCACCCCTGCCAAATGCATAAATCATGTGAAAACAGCAGTCAAATCCGAATTGAGGGTCTTTCTACAAAAAATTAACCAATACTCTTCAGAGTGTCAGGGTCATTAAAAACAAAGAAAATCTGAGCAATGAACCTGGATTAAGGGGTAATAGAAAAGCCATGACAATTACCTGCATTGTGCCAGTCAGGATTGGATTCTCACCCAGAAAGAGAACACTGGTGGCACAACTGATGAAATTTAAATAAGATCTATAGATTAATTGATAGTATTAGTTAATAGTATAATTGTGTATGATGTTAATTTCCTGGCTTTGATCACTGTGCTGTGGTTATGTAAGTTAACACATGGGGAAGCTGAGTGAAGGATAAATGGGAATCTGTTGTATTGTTTTTGTAAGGCTGAAGTAATTTGTGAAGAACTATGAAAGATCTAAGATTTTACCCTGCTTGTAAGCTAACCACCTAGGCTACTAGAGTTTCCTTGACGCTGGAAGAAGACACGACACTCCCGGGTCAGAGACAAAGGACTTCATTACATATGGCGCCCCAAGCAACATGAGCTTCATGATCACACTGACTCCTCCTACCCCCCAAGTCCCATAAAGTGACACAGGTGGGTCCAGATAAATGCTACATGGGCAGTGAGTTTGTATCACATGGCTCAAGAAATTACAATCTCTTATAAGAAGCTGTAAGCAAACCTACCCAACTGTCCTGGACGGAGACATTATCTTTATCTTATTGTAGAACAAATAAACCCTATTCTCCAAAAAGAGACATTCTCTCTATTATCCAAGGCTGTTCCTATACAAACATTCTTAAAAAGATAGTCCAGAACAAAAAGCTGTCCATGCGTCTCTTTACAAAATGTGCAGAAATATGACAGACCCATGGAAAATTCTCTCTTAAAATTTTCAAAATTAAAAATTAAAAAAAAAAGAATCTAAAGAAAACAAAATTGAAGGCTTAGGAAAGGTGTTTTTACCTCTGTGTTAAAAACATGAAATTGAATCACAGAAAAGTGAAAGGACTTGCTTACGTACTATCGGTGAGACAATGCAGACCTAAAACATCCAAGCCACTTACATCTCCAGTGCCCTCCTTAGCCTCTTTACCCAAAAGACCCATTACCAAATTTTCTGTGCTTCCACGTCATGCAGATTGTTGAGCCAGACAAGCTCTCTCCCTGGTGCATCTCCCCTGGTTCTTAAAGATATGTTCCCTCCGTAGTGTATTATTAATTTGTCTTCTAACTATATAGTAATCCTTTTCCTAATAATCAAATAAAAATTAAAATAAACAAAAGTCATCTCACAAGTATAACTGGACCGGTGTGGATTTTATGGTGTTGTGTTTAAAACTGAGACTATCCAAACAAAATCTAGATCAATACTGCCATGGGACCCAACCGATCATCTAACCTAACCCTCTCCTGCTGTAGGTCCTGTTAGTCCATCTTACAGAAACTCTCTTCCAAATGATACACCTTCCTAGACTTGAAATCCTTAAAAGCTCCACATCTGAAAAAACTAAAAACTTTTGTCAAAGGAGAAACTTAAACTCATGAAGGGAAAGAAGGAACAGAGAGTAAAATGAGCCGCTGTCGACCATCCTCATTCTCAAAAGGCCAGGCAAAGGGTCAAGGGCTGAGGTCATTGCATCTAAAAATGGGAGTTACACCCAGGCCCGCTGTGGATAAATATTCAACTTCCTTCCGCGGTAAAACCATTGAAAGAGGAATCTTAGAGCTAGAAAATGAACCTAAGCGCGTGTGGCCCAGACCCTGTCCCCAGGCAGGGGAGATCTTGGGAGATCACAGGCCCAGGGCGGTGCTTCTTAAATGGTAGTGAGCTTCATGATCCTGAGGGTACACGGCGGGGGGGGTGGAACCTGAGAATTTGCATTTCTAAGATCCTAAGTATGCAAGCTGCTGGTCAGAGGACCAACTGAGTTCAGGGCATGAGTCCAGGCAGTACTTAGATTAGGGCACGAACGTCCGCATCTCCTTAGCGTGTGGCAGGTGCTTACTGAATGGTGAGTGCCTGAGTAGGAAGCTGCTGGTTTTACTCTCTTAAACTTTTCTTCCTCTGGTTAAGAGCCCCATTTAAAGTAAGTATTAAGGGAGGACTTACGGGTGCCGAGTACTTCAGGTGCTCAGACCAAGAAATGTGCCCAGAGGGCTGTTGCCCCGTTTCCAGGCTGCCAGGCAGTTGTCCCACTGCCTTTTGAGACTCTCCAGCCCCGAACAAAAGGAGAACTAAGTGAAGGAGAAGTGAAGAAGAAACAGGAGGGCAACTGGAAGTGGCCAGACACAGGCATGAGAAGCTTTAGAGAGAAAAAAGAGAACCAGGCCTGGAAGTGGAGCCCAGGTCAGAGCCACAGAGCCCAGGCAGAGGGGCAAAGCGGGTCACACCTAAGAAGGCGGGAGGGTGGGAGAGTTAGGACCCAGATTTCGAGACCAGGAGGGAGATCGGAGGCTGGCCAGCTCTACGCCTGACCTGCACGGCCCAGCCACACTGTAGCACCTAGTCGGCCTCTCCTTGTCCACCCCACAGCTGGCAGCAACCTTGTCATCGGGTCCTCCCAGCTTGCAGCTGCCCCTTGACACCTCTTGGGACGACAGCTGCTGCCTTTCCCTTCCTGAATCAAGCTGCTTATACTTCCCACCACCCTGCCACTTGTCCAGTCCCTTAGGGAGGCCATCGGGGGTCACACACACACACACACACACACACACACACACTACATTGGGTGGAAGATTGGGGGAGGGGATGACAACTCTGTGGACTGCAGTTGATTTGCTGCTCCTTAGAGGACCCAAAACTTTTCCTTAAAGAAAAAAAATGCAGAAAGGCCCCAACTCCTGATTGGCTAGCGGCTGGACTCTGGAATGCCTCCCGTACCGTATATGCTCACGTAGAAGATGCTGCGGCTGAAGCAATGTGTCCTCTTTGCCCAGCCCCAGGGAAGGGAAAATGGCAACAGCAGCACATTGATTTCCCCACTGAAGCCTTGTCTTCCTCTCCAGTCTGTGACTATCGCCCTAGCAATCCAGGCTTGCAGGGGCCCCATCTTGGCTGGAAACGAAGGCAGAAGTATGTAATCGACAAGAGGGAGAACAAGGACTTCTCTGATTCTTTTCCTTGAGGCTCATCATTGAAACACACACTACCGTTTTCCCCGGGGCTTCTCATAGGCAAGTATATACGGTATTTCATGAGAGGAATGTTCTATTCACAATCTCCAACCATTTTGAATAGGGGAAGGGATTAGAATGATCTTATAGCTGATCAATTCTCCAGTGCCTGGAGCACTCCTCCCCCACAACCTCCTGCCCCCAAGCAGAGACCTTCCTCTCCCACGTCCACCACCTTCCCCCCAGCCAACAGGACATTCTTCCACCCCCACCCATGGCCAGGAGGGCTAAACGGAGGAGCAAAGAGGAGGCCAGGCAAGGAGAGGAAGTTTGTGTCTGAACGTGTGCTGCAGTTACATTCCAGAGGCAAACAGAAAATAAAATGGAAAGAATTAGAGTTAGGTCACCACTGTTTTGTATTACCCATGGCTCTGCAATTCTTTATTCAAGCAGATAACCGCCAGTGGACAAGATTCCCGTCGAAGGTCAGAAATGGAGAGCCTCAGAGACTGTCTTGTCCGCCCCGCTCAGTTTTCAGTAGCCTGCTCTAAGGATCAGAGAGGTTCAGTGACCCAATTAAGGTCACACAGCCAGTTCCTATGGATCCAGGACGGGCACTCAAGTTTCCTAAAACGTGGGTCAGGGCTCATTCCATACACACACTTGGTGTTTATTCACATGCATGGAAGTATTTATTGACTGTCTCTTCCTTCACACAGCCCCGTGAGTGAAGGCTGAGGTCAGAGCGGTAGACCAGGGACTTTTGTTGGGTGGGCTGTCCTTCAGGATAGGCAGGCCCCCTTGAGGACTGAGACAGTCTCACAAGACTGTCTCACAATGACCGTTAGTTGGTTGCACAAACCCAGGGCAATTGAGGGGAACTGAAATTTGATCTTTTTCTTTCTTTTTTTTTCCCCTCCAACAGGGTCTGTGAGCCAGTGAAAAACCCCAGCCAGCCTTATCAGGCACTAAGCGGCCTCTGAACCCCCGAGACATACAGAGGACGGCAGCGCCAAGCCCTGCCTGGTGATCTGGGGAGCTAGAGGGCACATCCGCTTTGCCTCCTTGCTGTCACTGTCACCGTATCCAATGCAAGCAAGTCCTTCCCTGCGCCTGTGTGTGTCCACGCCTAGGCAAGCGTGCGTGTGCGTGCGCGCACAGACGTGGGAGCCCTGGCCTGCGTCTGTGTGTTCTTTCACACACAGTCGCTTCC
This sequence comes from Ursus maritimus, assembly GCF_017311325.1. Lineage (NCBI taxonomy): Eukaryota > Metazoa > Chordata > Mammalia > Carnivora > Ursidae > Ursus > Ursus maritimus. The sequence goes on from NW_024425119.1 coordinate 5,148,646, forward strand.
TCTTCTGCCGCTCACTGCCGCAATCCTCTGAGAGGTCAGCACAAGGTTTCCATTAGTGAAGCACATTTTTGTGCTATGGATATTGAAGCAGGGGGGAAAGAAAGCAGACTGTTGTCCATGATGGATGGCTTTTCTAGAGGACTTCCCAGGGTGGTCCTTAAGGGGGCCGCGATGGAGCCACGAGGGACCCACCGCTTCACAACATTCCCTTGTTTAGTTCGACATCTGTGTCGGGGTCTGTCTGCTCCGCCGCCAGCCTCTCCCACCTCCATTCATCCCTGTGCTTTCCCCTCCCCTGCCCCCACAACAGCCCCCAACTTCCAGTTCACCTGAGCACAAAAAGTACTTCTTTCTAGTTCTCCTTTTACAGCAAAAAGGAAAGTGTCCCGTGTGCCTGCTCTTGATCGTGAGTATGGCTGCCCCTAAGAGGAAGGGATGGCTTGGGGACCAGAGCTCATGAAACGGCACCCATTTTCCCTGCATTTTAAATATATCTATTTCCCCCTCCGCACCGCGGAGGTTTTCTTAAGCTTTGTGAGCGTGATTTTCCACAATCATCACCTTATCGACCTACAGCCTGAATGCGATGAGGTGGACAAAGCCGCAGCGTCTCTGGGTTCTCAACATCTTGCGCAGTGCTTCAAGCACTGTTAGCATGAGTCGGATAAATGTTTAATAAAAATAAAGAGGAGTCTACAGAAACCTAGTTTATAAATCACTTTCCCTCAGCTCAGTTAACAGCATTTGTTCATAGAAGAAGGAATGATGCTCCGGGAGCTTAAGGGGACAGAGTGGGGAAGCAAATACAGTCCCCCGACTTGAGGTCCCCTGCTGTGCCATCTTGTCACCCTGTTGGGGGGACCTGGAACCACTATGGCACGAAGGGCCTCTGCCCTCAGGGTGCTTTCAACCTAGCTGGGGCTCAGAACCTATAGAGGAAATAATACAGAACAATTCAAGGAAGTAGATGTTAATAATACAACACAGAAATGCTTTGGGGACAGACTGCCCCTAAAGACAGGAATGAATTGAGGCCCATTATCCCAATTCAATGAGGACAAAATGGAAGGGCCATAAAGAATTGGAGCAGTTCACCCAAGGTCAAATCACTGAGAACAAAAGCAAGTTCATCAAATCTTTAATCTAGTTGAAGAGTTTTCAAAGAGCTTTTGGGGACAGGTGGAATGGTGGACGAGAGGCTCAGACCTCCCAGGAGATCAGTGTCCCCATCCATAGCTTTTCTTCCCCCTACTGCAACATAGGAATGTTCTTTCCACCACCAGAGCAGAACTCAAAGTAAGCCACAAGATATCTTGCAGCCTCAAATATCTCATACTGTCCAAGCCTTGGACATTTACATATTAAAGGCTCTAAGAAGTCTTCCGGTCAAAACCAAAAGCAAACGAACAAAAAAACCCAATACAAGAAGAAGAAGAAAAAAAAAAAAACCTCAAAAAATGAGGGGGGGGGAACTTTTGTTCAACTTAATGTGATTTGAGGTTCCCATCTGACCTTCAGAGCTCCTCTCCTCTCTGCTCCTGCCCTGTTCCCAGGATATATGAGCCGACTTCTCTTCCAGGGCTCTGCTAGCACTTGAGAAGGAACCCTTGGTCCGCTGGTTTCAGGAGCCACCCCACAAGCTGACTTTCCAGCTCTCAGATCCTCTGACTCACACGTAGAAATACTGCACATTTCCTCTTTTTCTGGGAAGACTCTCAGGACCCTGAGCCCATCCCTCACAGGCAGATGTCCTTCGGACTGCACCTCCTTCACCCCTCTTATGCCCCGTGCCTCCCATGGAGCTTGGCCTGTAAAATAGATGTGCGTAAAAAGCATGAGCTGAGCTGTGAGTTAAGGCGCCTGTGAGTTATTCTAACACTTTTTCTCTCTTCTCCCCACCCCTTTCTCACCGTAGAGACTCTCCAGAGTCTCACAAAGCTAAGTTTGGGAGACACCAAGATCCTACCATGAGAGTCCCATGTGCCTAACCCAGAGTTCGCTGTTCCCTTCCTCCCCAACCTTCCCTCTGCCACCAACCCTTAGATGGCCTACAGCTCCAAGATGAAGCCTCCACCCTAAACCTCCCCCTCCTTTCCTCCCCACACCCACTCCCCTCTTCCTCTTGCTTCTCTCCTTATTTTCATCCTCTCTGCTCCACACTCCTTCCCTCTCTCCCTTACTCTCTTACCCTCTCCCCCGAATCCTCCCAACTAGGATTTCTCCCCATCTGTTGAGCTGTCAGTTTTGTTTCAGCCAAGCAGCTGGCTCCAAGGAACCTCTGTTTGGCTGGGCCCTGGGCCAATCCCTTCCTCCAGCTGCCCAATTCAGGATGATCTAAATAAGAAATGTATGTGTGGGCCTAGTGTCTTCAAGGGATGGCCTTCATCGGTCTTCTGGGTTAGAAAGCACACTCAGAGAGTATCTGCTGGGGCTGCACATCTGGCCAGTTTGGGCACATCTGACCATGGCCACTGGTTCTGCTGCCCAAAGAAAATACAAGTCTGCAAGGGTAGGTACGGAAAGAGTTTGGTACCAGGAAAGACCCAGGCTTGACTTGGAAAGTCCACATGTGTGCTGGAGATGAAGCAGAGAAAAAGTTGGAGGACCTGTGTCCCGTGCCCACACTCAAGCTCTTCTACAGAAAGAGTGCAAGAAAGATCCAGGTAAAGGCAGCGTAGAGGGGCCTGCTGGTGGGGGACAGTGAAATCTTCACTAGAGAGGAGGCTGAGAGGCCCAGGGGAAAGGGCATGACCTACTAAATACACAGGCAAAGGGGCCCCACAGCCCCGGGCCCCAGGTGAAGGAGCAGGAAACCGGAATGTCTCCGGGTCCTGACATGTGGTTGTAATGATCACAGACCCCTTAGGCTCCAAGGGACCTCAGAGGTCATCTCCTCCATCCTCCTGCTTCCGGGCACGGCTGTATCTAAACTAGTCAAGATGTGCAGGCAGCTCTGTTCTTAACGGTCCCCAGAGAAGGATAAATGAGCTCTTTTTCACCAAGTATTAGACTCAGAATCTTGGTGTTGACTTTTTCCATCATCCAGAAAGGTCACAGTTGACAGAGGCTGCATCAGGAACTGCTTTGTGAGTCCTGGGTGCTTGGTCAGTCGTGCACTGTGACCCCCCAGGCTCCCAGGCAGGAAAGTTCTTGCTGCCCAGCGTCGCTCCTCCAGCTGCTCTTCAGGCTCTGGGCTCATCTACACGATACATGCCAAGTGGTTGGGACTAGAACGGGCGCTTGGCACTAGTGAGCAGCGCATAAGTGTTCATTGTTATTATAATTGCTGCTGGGATTGCAGCTTTCAGGAGATGGAAATCAGTTGTTATCAATTTCCTTCTTTAAAATCCCACCTAAAGGCAGAGAGGGGATGTGGGGATCACAGCTGAGATGTCTTCTCTGACCTTCCTCTCCCTCCACCTCCACTCTGCCTCCCCAGCCGGGTTACCCCCCTCCACCTTCTCTGTGTTCCCATAACCACATGAGCTGACCTTTGCGAAGAGGCAGTAGCACGGGACAGAGTAATGGCCAGGGGCTCCCACTAGGGTAGCCCTGTAATTTATTATCCAATGTAGGATGCTTTACAGAGTGAAAAGAGCTGCTGTTAATTATGCCGGACAACAGGCATCAAGCAGAATTTTCCCAGGCACCGCAGGACACTGCTCCCCTGAGCTCTGGGTTTGAATCAAGTCTGTACAACATGCACCTTGGCTGATCTAGAGCTATTTAATTCTTTTCAGCTTAGGTTCTTCTTGGTAAAACCTACTACACCTAGTGTGGGAGATGTTGGTCTTTGGAGTATATGAGAGTCATTCGAGATGTTGGTCAGAAGTGAAGATGCCTAACTCAACCCCCGTAATTCTGACCCCGTGGCTCAGGGGTATGTGTCCTAGGAATCTGCATTCTGATAGGTGGTCCCCAGCTCAAACTCCAAGAAACATTGTCTTTGAGCCTACTAAGGACTATGAAGGTAGCATAAGTAAAGCCCCAGGCCGGAGTGGGCCCCCATGAATGGCAGCTCCATCACATTGTTCCTCTTTGTTTCATTCTTGTCTCTCAAACCTGTAAGCAAATTGGGGGTCAAGGGTTGTGTCTTTTCATCTTTGGAGACACACTGCCAGCCAGGGACAGAGTGGGTGCTAAATGATGTTCTAGACGTCCTTTTTTGGATGTCCATTGTGACGGAGAGAGGTTGAATGACTTGCCACCATCATCCAGTGCGGTGGTAGAGTCAGGACTGAGGGCCCCAGCCGGGACAGTTTGTTGATATGTGGAGTCCAGGGCCCCATCCTGCAAAGAAACCTTGTTCCCCCTGCTCACCTTCCCCAGCCCAGCTTCCAGCTCAGGCTAGACCGCCTGGGCTGGGGTGGAGCACAGGTTTGCTGAGAAATCTGGCTGAGAGATCGGACCGTTATATGGGTTTCATCCTGAAATGACTTTGATTGAAAACTGAAAGTAAAACTCAAACCACCCACTTCCCCCCAACAAGTGCTGAGTTCAGCTAAGCCACTCCTGTCTTAAGAGGCCTTGCTCCCTTCCTGGCCCAAACTCTGAACCCCATTGAATGCTGGGCCTCCACCACCACCCCCCACCAACTGCCCCAAAGACTTTGTCCTTCCCCTCCCTCACCGCCCACGCAGAAGTCAGAGGCAGGGTGGGGTGGGGGAGACACCCTCTTCATGCAGGGTGGGCACCCAGCCCGCTTACCACCCCTGACTCCTTTTTATGCTCTGACTCCTTTTATTAAATAAGAACCAATTCTTCCACGTAAAAAAATGCATCAGGAATACATAATGGCCAAAGCTTCTGAATGCATATCATGCTGTTTCCACACTGAGTTGGCACCACTGAGGTCAAAAACTGAAACATAACATTAACAATACAAAAATAGGTACACATGTATACAAAAGCAATATACACTCTCATAGCAAAAACTCAAACACGGCAGAAATAAGACATAGTTCCTATAACACCATCCTCCGAAACCCATCTCCTTTCATAGCTCAGGGTTTTGTAATGCTATATCGTAGTCTGCATTGGAGGAATGCTATTGATGCACACCGTTACCCGAGGCTCCAGGAGATTGAGAGAACTTGGCCCAGATCACCCAGCTCGGAGGTAGCAGAGTCATTCAGCAGTAAAGCAAGAGAGAAACACAGAGCAAATAACCCACTCCCAGGAAGGGAGGCAGTGGGAATCTAGCTCACTTGGGAGAGGTGGGACTGCTCCGCCTGTTCGACGTTTCCCTAGGATACAGGAGCGGCCTCAGTAAGTGCACAAACCCTCTAGTGGCCCAGCCTGATGGTGGGAAATAAATACTTAAAGCTGAAATGTTATTCGGGGATTACCAAGTCACACCTCTTGATTATAGAGAGATGAAAACAGACCCAGAGGACCAGTGGGAAGTAGACCAGTGGTCTTCTAGCTGGGCACAAGAAGACTGCCCAAAAGCTCTATGAACCTGGATGTTTAAAGGACCCAATTTCTTGCCCCTTCACTTCCACATGCTCATTCCCACCTGGCTCTACCTGCAACGTCCTTCCGCAATCACCCTTCTCCCACTTCACAGAAGCATCTTACTGTGTCCCAGGTACCAACACGCCCGGGCAGCAAAGGAGGCACCGAGCACAATCTTGGCATCAGGAGAAACCTTCTTACTCCAGGCTCTCATCTTATGCATTGATTTAAGATCGAAGTTCCCAGTTAGAAATGGGGGTGCTTTTATCTGTCATGGGATACATTAAATTCAGATGTATTATAGAGCAGGGCAGGAATGATCACAATTCTTATTTAACAACCTTACCTCTCCTTTCTTCCTACAACAATAAAAAAAAAAAAAAAAAGCCTTGCCCTGGAAAGACGTCTGTAAGAACAAAGCTGACAGGTATCATAAACTATTAAAAATATTGTCACCTTACATCATCCAAGAGACACACTCACAGCAAGTGCCCGTCTGTTCTAACAATCTGTCTTAAAATCAGAATTCAGGAAAGAGAAGATTGTCCCAGGGACATGTACTAACACCTGCCTGCCCGACTGGTTCATGTTCTGTCATTTCTCTCTGACCATAGCCCCTAGCACGCTGTCACCCTCTGCCATTATCATTCCTATCTCTTAAGTCATAGGGATTTTCATACACACTGCAAATGCTTCCTTGAATACCTCTTCTCTAATGATCTTGTCCTCTACCTTATCCCAGCCACTACAGGAGTTGTCATTACCAATAATTTCCATCCCACTGCAATTGCAACTTCTTGCAGTCCACTCTAACTCCAGCTCCCATATTTCCAGCGCACTCCTCTAGAACCTCAATTCCAATAATCCTGGATCCCACCAGACCCTCCTATCCATTGACCTTACCTCCTTTCCACTGACCTCATTGCCTCTTTCCTTCTAACCTGCCTTAGAGTCCACCATGGCCAATCACTTGGTTCACTCCCTCGTGGATGTCCTTAATTCCTTGCCTTTCTCTTGCTTTGTCATGGCAAGATGTGTGCTGAGAAGCATAAGGCAACTGGCCAAGCTATCAAGAGACCCTTGGGGTGGGTTTATGGAAAGTGTAAGCATTCCTGACGCTTCTCAGAAACACTGGGACTCCCCACAGCTACAGGAAGAGGGAACTCCAGCTGTTTTACAGGACCCCAAGAAGAAAGGGTGCTCCTTGAAGGCTGAAGAATGTGGGAGCCTTGGTTACATGAGGATTTATGAGAAAGAAGAATCCCTGGAAGAAACCCAGCAGCTGTGCCGAGAGGTGCCTTGATCAGGCCTCCTGGGGGCTCCCAGCCTGGTTCGTCATTGCTCAGGGCACAGCTCCCAGCTACTCACTTCTCACTTGTACTCACACTTTCCAAGAGAAAGGATCCAACTGGGTCATGCTGTCACCATCCCATACAGAAGACCCCTGTGGCAAAGAAGCTTTTACCAAGCCACCTGGAAGGAGCCAGACCTCTGGCTTGGGTACCAAACCATTGGCCAGTCTTCTGTGACCAGGAAACAGAACTCACAGCACAGAGTGTGGCCACTGGCTTCGGAAAAGCTGACGGTGACAAGTGTGCGGAGGTCCTTCAGAGCGTCAGAGATCACACCAGCTCACGTGCAAGTCTAAGAACCAGTTCTTCATTTCACTTCACCAATCCAGGAACCCCATACATCCACCTTCTAAGGGGATTTCACTGGCAGTCCCCAGCTTTCAGAGACTGACTTGCCATGTGTCGGTCAGGCACAAAAAAATCTACCAGCTCCCTTGCAATAGCCACACTCTGATTTCATCTGCAAAGCCTGTGAGGAGACTTTCATGGAAAACACACCCAGTTTCTAACTTCAAACTTTCTTGTGGTGGAAAGCGCGTTATCCTTCAAGGCAGGTGGATGCGGGCTTGAATCCTGGTTCTATCTCTTACTGGGTGTGAGACCCTGGCAAGCTGACTTAAGCTCCCTAAATCTCAGTTTTCTCACCTCTGCAATGGGGATAGCAGTGTTTACCTCTCTGAACCTTAGTGAGGTTTCATGACTTGTACTTAGCACCCTGCCTGGCAAGTTAGTACCAGCATATGTGTGCTTATCCCAATGCCCCGGAACCTCTGCAGAGACACACGGACCCTCATAAAACATTCTGGCGTTGTTCTCTGCAGCTAAGAAACTCAAGAACCTCTACTGCCACTTGTCCTGGAGTCAGAAGATCTGGGTTCAAGTCTCAGCATGGTACTAAGCGATGTGTGGCCCTGGTAACATCACACTCACTTTCCAGACCCCCATTTCCTTGTCTGTAATCCTGGAGACCTAGTGGCTTGATGCCTCTCTTGCCCTTGCAGCCTTGCAGAGGATTCAATTCTGATTAACCCAACAGTCTTCCTTTAATTTTGAGAAAACTCCCTATGTAGCTCCCAGAGTTGATTTCACTCAGAGTGGAAGTGGAAGTTAGGAGGGGCCACATGAAGGAGTGGACAGGAAGCCAGAGAGGGGGTTCCCCAAGCTATTTTCAAGCAATGATGCCACACTGAATTGCTTCCTTACCCGTCCTGGGCTGCAGTGCCGCAGCCTTAAACCAGACACCTGCCAACACGTCCAGCCCACACGCACGGCATGGACAGGACAGGAGGAGCAGAACATTCCAGACCTCTCTCCTAACCTGACCCCACCAACCAATACAGAATGGTCTTCACTCGAGGGAAATAGGACCCAACGAAGTCAAGACAGAAGGTTGTAAAACCTGAATTCTAGACCCCGCCCCTTCATATCAAGGAGTGACCTTAGACAAGTCAGTTCCCATTTCCGGTGCCATCCCTGCCGGCCACCGGGCTTGGTGAGGAGGGAATGCGATGAGATGGAGGGTACCCGCTGGTTAACACGCCTGCCCCGTGCGGAGTTAAGTGTTCCATGCTGAGATGGTCCTCCCAGCTCATCTGTGAGCTCCTTTGTCCCGTGCGTCTTTGGTTGCTACTTGGTGAAGGTTTATTATGTGCCAGGCACCGGGGTCGGCGCGTCATGGGTCATTTTCTCACTTAACTTTCTCTCGTAACATTATGGGGTGACCGTCTTCATTTTCTAGATAAGGAACTAAAACTGGAAGTCAAGTCACTCGCCCAAAGACCAGTAGTTACTAAATGGCTAAGCCAGGATGTTTTCGTGAGGTCATTTTGAAAATTCGACGAGTTCAAAATTCATGTTACAGAAGTGTATGCAACAAAAAGGCTCCCTCCCATCCCTGTCTCCCAGCACCGGCCCCTCCCCGTAAGGCTGCCGGATAAGCCTATTTCTTAGATATCTACCATTGCAGAGCTATTCTCTGCGTGGACATTTTAATATGTATAAATATTCTTCTGCATACTCTCTTTACCACTGTTGTTCTGCACTTCACTTTTAAACTTGATAAATAAATATTTTGAAGGCTGTTTCTCTCTCCTTCCATGCGTGGGACTTTGCAGCTTGATTTGTAAAGTCCTGTGATCTTAGCAGAGCCTGTCTTTGAATAGCTTGTCTTTGGTTTGAGGATGGGGGGGCCCCTTTGGTTAGGAGGTGGGAGGGCAGTGGGACAGGAAAGCTGGAACAGACTTGGGGATCGTGCAGGCACTGTCCTCCATCTACAGGTGAGAACCCCGAAACCCAGAGTGGGTGACTGATCAGACCGCCACTGCTGGCATAAGCCCAGGAGGCTTCAAGAACAGTACTCATGATGAATGTCTACTGCAAGGGGTAGGCCAGGCCTGGAGGTGGTGGCAGAACAGTACGCTAGGCCACAGTGCACTGGGGAAAACGTCGGACCTATGATTTCTTTTAAGCAGAGAGAAATCTGGGTTCGTGCCTTGGTCCTATGCTTAGGGACAGCGTTTGAAGTTCAAAGGCACTCTTTCCCTGAGCTCCATTCCAGTCTCTTCCCTGGCCTGGCCTCCGTGAAGGGAAAGAGACAACCATGCCACTCCCGGGAGAGCAGAAGAGAGACCCAGAGGGTGTGCTGGGTGATCAAGGGGATGTGAGGGGGATCTAGGGGCCCGCTTCCCTGTCTGGGCCTCCAGCCTCCAGATTTCCCCCATTTACATTATGAAAAGTAAGAAGTTATGCTTGAAGGAAACTTCCACAGCATAAAATTCAAACAAGATTTAAAGTAATCCTTCTGGGGCCGCCTGGGTGGCTCAGTCGGTTAAGCATCTGCCTTCAGCTCAGGTCATGATCCCAGAGTCCTGGGATCGAGTCCCTCATCGGGCTCCCTGCTCAGTGGGGAGCCTGCTTCTCCCTCTGCCTGCTGCTTCCCGTGCTTGTGCTCTCTCTCTCTGACAAATAAATAAATAAAATCTTCATTAAAAAAAAACAACAACAAAATAATCCTTCTTCCTGGAGTAGAGAGAACCACGTTTAGGGGCACCCCATTACATAAATTTCATCTTGAGGCTGGAACACTGAAGTGCAAGATTTCTCCTTAGGAACACTCGAAAGAGCCTAGGATCTGAGGAACAGATGCTCAAACATTTTTCCAGGATGGTTTAGAGACCATTTTACTTAGAAGTCAGCAATGGCCCAAGTGGTTTTGAGGCTTTTGCACTTGATAGATCAGCAAAACTTCACAAAAACATTTGAGGGCCAGTAAAAAGCTGATGACTTTGTGTTTTGCCAAAGAATAACATGTAGATAGGTAGACACAGATATAGAAACACCATTCGTTATGACTGTTGTTTCCCAAAGAAAGAACATTTTTAAAAACAAAAAGTAAGACAATCACAGAATAAAGACAGTCTTTCAAGGGATATATTACACACATACACATAATCCTTATTTTCCCTCAGACCAGCAAAGAGTTTCTTCAAGGACCTTCAGACGTCCAGCGTGGACCCGCATTTAGCACCCTCACGTGGGACCACCAACGAACCTGGTCATGGTAAGTGGCTCTCTCTCAACCAAAGATGTTCTCTGTCTGTTCCCCTAAATTACTCTTCAGTCCTTCCCCGTTCCCTCCCTGCCTCCTCCCTCCTTTCTCCCTCCTCCTTCCTCTCCTTCCTTCTCTTCCCCTCTCTCTCCTTTTATGAATATTTACGAGCATGTACAATGTGGTAGTTACTTTTCTACCATCTTTTCTTCTTCGACACACATTTCTAGGATACCACGGAGCTCATCCACGACTGATCAACAGAGAGACGATGTGTCTATAAAGTGCAAGTTGGGTTGGTTCCAATGGAATTCTCCAGGACGAGGGGAGCCAGAGGAGCAGGAGGAGAGAGGTGCCCTTCAGCAAGAAAGGGGAAAGCCCTCCCTTGGCCTCTGTGGAGGCCAGGGCCCTTTCAGCTCTATTTTAAGAAAATTTAAAATGCATGCCTGCACCTGGGGTTTGGTCCCCAGAGACGCTCATCCCAGGAAGCAGGTTGCACTTCCTCCTGTGCCCACCTGGCTCAGAGTTCCCTTCTATCTGCACCACCCTGTCACCTGTGGGCAGCAATGCAACTGTTTTGTGTGGCTTTCACAGGGGGGGACACAGCCCGGGGGCCTGCAGCAGGCAGCTACAGTGCCTGAGCTGCCCAAATTTTCCCCCCAAGCCATCCATTACTGCCTTGGGTCGGGTTCTATCGGCAAGATGCATATATTTTTGAAGGTCTGCCCGACCCTACGGTTTTCAGCCTGGTATTTTTAGTGTGAGAGTTTTCAGAATGTGAGGATTTTCAGGAATTTCCGTATTATGTTATAGCACACACACACACACACACACACACACACACACACACAACTGCACTCAACAAATACTACTTATCTTTAACTAAAATATAATATAATCATACCCACAGGACACTGAGCCACAGTTAAAATTTTAAAAACGTAGAGCTATGTGGAAAAATCCTTACTGCAGAGTAAGTGAAAACAACAAGTTGCAGAACAATATATACGGTGTGGTATTATTCATGGTGGTGGGGGGAGGGGAATACCCTTCAAAACAGCACCTTTTATTTCCTATGGGTGTATATATTCCATATGTCAGTAAGTTAAAGGGAAGCCTGGTAAGCACTTTTGTCTCTTAGTGGGATGGGGAGGAGGGCACCACAACATCGCTGGGCCGCTCGGCCCTGCTCTGGCCCTCCAGGCCCTTCCCTCTGGCCAAGGAGTCTTTGGCTTCACCACATTCTCCTGTCCAGACCACACTCCAACTTAAGACTCCTGAATTCTCTTCCTGAGGGTCCTGAGCCCACTTCCAGACCTGCGTGAATCATTTTCTGGATCCATTCTCTGGACACCTGCTGCCTACGTGAACACCCTTGGCCCGAGGGAGCCAGGGCTGGGAAGAGAAATGAGGGCTCGAGGCTCCCATGGCAGTCCTGGTGCCCACCTGCATTAGAGGCAGGTCCCAGCGCCAGGAGAACCAGACGGGGCCCGTCTGGTTCTACAGGATTTTCTCCGTAAGCTTCAAGTTTTACAGGGAGAGTTATTTTGGCCTTTCTTATTTCCTTAACGTTAATTAAAACATAATAAAAATAATTTAAAGATTCCTTATTCATCCAGAGATTGGAACTAACAGAGTCTTTAATGATAAATATTGACAATGGTTCCTGGGCCTAGGTGGGGAGGGGAAGGAAGATGCAAGGGGATCACAGCTCTGATTACTTTAAGTGACAGGTGTCAATTACTTCCTAATTTTAAAGAAAGCAAGTATATTTTGATGGCTGTAAAGGGCCATGGGTGTGAGGGTGGAATTCCCCAGAAGCAAAGGCCATAGCAGTTAGTGGACTTTCCACACCACGTCCACCCACGGCCTTCCATCCAGCACATGGCCCAGCCTCCAGGAAGTAGTCCTGCCCGGGCCCTGGATCACAGAGCATCGGAGCAGATGGTCAAAACCGGCTGTCTGTCGGAGGGGGCCACAGACCAGGGGATTTCCTAGGGGTGGAGTCCTAGGCAAGGCCCCTGGGCTATTCTGAGGTGTCCCCGAGCTCCCCCACGCCCATTCCAGGAAGCCTGCCTTGGATTATCAGAAAATTGCTATCTGGTCTTCAGCTGTATTCAACAAAACTGGGGTGTGGGGTGTGGTGCAGGAGGCAGGCCACCTGGTAATGAACTGAAAGAGCCCAGAACCAGGAAGCAGGAAGCTGGCCATCTAGTGGAGAGAGAGAGAGAGAGAGAGAGAGAGAGAGAGAGAGAGTGTGTGTGTGTGTGTGTGTGTGTGTGTGTGTGTGACATTGGGCAATCCACTTAACCCTGGGCGCAGCTGCCCCCCCCCCATGTGTAAATTGGGATTATATTTTATCTCAGGGAAAGATCAAAAGGTTGTGAGGAAAATTATGTATGATAATGAATGTGAAAGCAATCCAGAAACCAGAAAGTGCCTTGAAAATATAAGGACTCATTCCAGTCGTTCAGCACAGATGTCACCTCCTCCAGGAAGTCTTCCCTGGCTCGCTAGTCTGGTTAGGATCTATTCTTTTTTTTTTTTTCTTTTTTCTTTTTTTAAAATCGAAGTACAGTTGCCACACAATGTCTCGTTAGTTTCAGGGGTACAACACAGTGATCCGACCAGTCTGTACGTTATGCTATGCTCAGCACAAGTGTATCCCATTTGTCACCACACAGTAGCAGTTATCATATTCCCTGTGCTGTAGCTTTCATGACCGTGACATAGAGGTTTCTACTCTTGACTCTCCATAGGTCACTGTGTTAACTTCGGTTTTAATAGTTCCTACATCCCATTATATTGCTGTGCTTGAAAGTCAAAATCTTGTTTTTCCAACGCCAGGTTCTATCACTGTGTTGAACCCGTGCCAGGCACTCCACAGTTGTCCTAAAAGGAATGCGTAAGTGGGTGAATGATTACTGTCCTCAGCTTCCAACCTCTTCATTGATATGGGGTACCCGGGGGCTCATCCCTGCCCAGGGCTATTCTGACAATTACATGATGTTTAATTTGGCCTCATTGTGTTTCTGTCTGTCCCCCTCGAATACCCTCTCATGTGTATCGTCAAGATCTGGACACTAACCCCACTGCTCAAGGTCATGGGCCTTGTCTAGAAATAGTTAAAAATAGATGATAATGTTAATTCAAGTCTAATTTTTAAAAAAACAAAACATTCAGCAGGGGAAAGTAAGTCCCTTTGAACTCTCTCTCTCTCTCTCTGTCTCTCTCTGTCACACACACACACACACACACACACACACACACACACACTCAGAGCTGGGCAGGGCCCCAGAAGTCAGGGTACAAGATTTGATGCTCCAGGCTCAGAGCCAGGCTGCACTCTCCTTCTGTGACAGCCCAGCACACCTGTCCTCCTGTTGAGTCTCTGCAAGGGACAGGAGCATTTCAAGGCTTTGGGGAAAGGATCAGCCACATGTGTTCTGGCCCCTCATCAGACTTAGGGTAGAAAAATCTGCCAGCTCCGGGCTGGGCACAGCCATCAGCAGTTAGGGGCCACTGAAGAGGAAGGTTATGAAGCTGGAGGAGGGAAGGGTCTGGGGGGGAGGGTGGCTTGGGGGAAAGCAGGGCACTGGGGGAGACAAGAGATGGTGAGGAGGCTGGCCCAGCGCTTACCGAGGAAGAGGGGGACAGCAGAGAATGAAGGCTAGACTGGGTAAAGCAGGGCCAGAGGGAACCTGGGAGAACTTTAGGGGTGATTCTCTTTCAAAAGACTGTGTGGAGGTCTGGGGCAGGGCAGCTGCAGAGGCAAGGTGGTGTTGCAGGTGAGGAATGGAGGGGGAGCAGAATGGAGGAATGGATTCTTGGAGGACAGATAGGAGACAATATGCTGACACCTTCTGTCAGGGGCTCCTTAAACACAAAGAGAGGCTGGGGGGGGGGGAGATGTTGCTACATTTGCCAGCTGGGACCAGAGTTTCTTTGTTATCCCCCTTCTCCTAGACATCCATGTTTATAAGGGGATTTACAGACCATTTTGCCTTCCTTATTCAGTGCCTTGATAGGCAATTCTTAGACACACAGTGGGCAAGACGGGACAGCGCTGGAGCGGTCGTCCTCACACAAGCTGCCACAGTCGCTTGGTTTCTTCCTTGCAAAAGCAGATGACGCAGTCCCGCCTATTTCACAGGACTATCTAGAAAATTAAACAGAGTGGTAAGCTTTGGCACAAGTGTCCACGGAGGTCTGGGTGCTGTGGAGGCACCCGCGGCAGCCCAGGCTTGGTGGTGCTGGAGTCAGCGTCCCAAGCCTACCCACTGGGCTGGAGAGAGGTGCTCCAGCTGCATGCACATCTGAATCGCTCCCCAAATCCTGCCCTCACTCTCTCTCAGCATTCTGCCGTCAAGAAAGGACTGGGGTGGAGCTCCTGGGTGGCTCAGTCGGTTAAGCGTCTGCCCTCGGCTCAGGCCATGATCCCCGGGTCCTGGGACTGAGTCCCACGTCTGGCTTTCTGCTCAGCAGGGAGTCTGCTTCTCCCTCTCCCTCTGCTCCTCCCCCCGCTTGTGCTCTCTCTCGCTCACTCGCTCACTCGCTCACTCAAATAAATAAATAAAATCTTATTTAAAAAAAAAAAGGACTGGGGTGAGAAGTTTTGCAGGGGAAACATGATGGGGCGTGCAGGATTTTGGAGTCGGTCATACCTGCTTTCAAATCCTGGCTCTCCTGCTTACCAGCTGTGCGATCAGGACAGATTACTTACTCTCGCTGCACCTCGGTTTTCTCAGTGTTAAAGGGAGGGAAGTAGTACCTGGTTCCTAGAGTTGAAGACAGAATTAAAACAGTCACCGTGCATAAAGCCCCCGGCACCCTTTGGGTACACGGTAGATGTGTGTTCTCTTCACTAAGCTTCCAGGCTTCCTCTGTGCGTTTCAGCCCCTACCTGAATCAGACTCCTCCATGGGGAGAGATACCCCAGCGCAGAGTGGTAATAGGGAAGAGGAAGAATATCCCAGGGGTCCCAAACATCTAAAAAAAAAAAAAAAAAAAAATCTCAAAAAGTCCACAAGCAAAAAAGCCTCTACTGGCCTTATAATCCCCTCTCCTTCCTCTCTACCCAACTGCCCTGCCATGGACCATGGCATCTCCAAGGACAAAAGGAAGGGCAAAGTGCCACCCTTCTCCCAGCCCCAGGGTAAGCCATTGCTCCCCGTCTCCCTGGCACCTCTGGCCCCATTCCCAGCTTCCCGTGGCTCCCTGGCCCTCTCTCCACAGCTCTCTTCCCTGTGTGTCAGGGATGCCGTAGGGCGAATGGGAGAGTGTGAGGCTGGCACGTGCTCACTCCTGAGCACAACGTGCACAAGGTGCCATCTTAGGCAAACAATCCACGACCCAGAGGAACTTGAAATGTTGGGTGAATCCAATGAGTCAGAGAGAGATGGAGAGCCACTCACAGGGGAAGGCAATACATGGAACACAACACACACATGGAACACACATGCACACGTGTGTGCACACACACACCCATCGCTTGTTGGCTTCTATAATATATAATTTAAAAGGAAAAGCAGAATGGAAGGAGGATTGTTATGCACAACAACGTGGATGAGCCTCAAACAGACACTTGAGCGAATGAAGTCAGATACAAAAGGCAATGTATTCCATACATTTCAGTTTATGCTGAATTTAAAACAGGCAACATGAATTATGTTGTTAGAGGTCAGTATAGTTGTCACCGATGCCTCCAATAGTGACCAGAAGGGGACACGGAGATGACTTTAAGGGTTGCTGGCAGTATTCTGCCTTTGATCTGGGTGCTGGTTACCTGGAGGCATGCACTTTGTAAAAATCAAGTACACTTATAATCTGTACACTTATTATACTCTTACACTGAGAACATATATCAAGACATTTATTATATTTAGAGCTCTATACTTAGGACTTGGACACACACACATAAATACATAACATATATATATGTATGTACAATACTTCTACAAAGAGTAGTTGTATTAAGAGAATGGAAAGACAAGCCACCAACACACTGGGAGAACATTTTTGCAGAACACATGTCTGATAAAGGAGTGGCATCTAAAAATATAAAAGAACTCTCGAGACTCCTGGCTGGCTCAGTCAGTAGAGCATGCAACTCTTAATCTTGGGGTCATAAACTCGAGGCCCACGTTGGGTGTAGAGATTACTTAACAATAAAATCTTTAAAAAAAAAAATATACAAAGAACTCTTAAAACTCAACAGTAAGAAAGCAAACTGCCCAATTAAAAACTGGGCAAAGGCTCTGAACAGAGCTTTCACAAAGAAGATATACAGATGGCCAATTCAAAGAATTCCAAGTTAAAACAATGAGATACCATTGCACACCTATTAGAATGGCTAAAATCCAAAGCACTAACAACGTCAAATGCCAGTGAGGCTATAAAGCAACAGGAACTCTCATTCATCACTGGTGGGAATGCAAAATGGTACAGCCACTTTAAAGATAGTTGGACAATATCTTACAAAACCTAATACTCATACCTTATGATTCAGCAGCCCCACTTCTTGATATTTACCCAAATGAGTTGAAAACTATTTCCACACAAAAACCTGCACACGTATTTACAGCAGCTCTATTCGTAATTGCCAAAACAGGAAGGCAACCAAGAGGTCTTTCAAAGGATAAATGGACAGTGGCACATTTCATACAATGGAATACTATTCAGCCCTAAAAAGAAATGGTTATCAAGTCATAAAAAGGCATGAAGGAAACTTAAAAGTGTATTGTTAAGTAAAAGAAGCCAATCTGAAAACGCTCTCTCCTGTGAGATTCTAACCATACGACGTTCTGGAAAAGGCAGTGATTAGGAGAGGGTTGACTAGATGGTACAGGGCATTGTTAGGGCACTGAAGCTATTCTGTATGATACTGTAATGGTGGATACATGGGTCAAAACTCACAGAACGAACAAAAGGAAGAATGAACCCTAATGTAAACTATGAGCTTTAGTTGTTAATGTATCAATGTTGGCTCATCCTTTATAAGAAATGTACCACACTAATCAAGATGTTAGCAACAGGGGAAACTGGAGGTGGGGGTGAGGCATATACGGAAACTTTTCTGACTTTCCCCTCAATTTTTCTAAACCTAAAATTGCTCCCATAAAAGTCTATTAATTTTTTAAAAAGTAGCTGTATTGCCTTGAGTAATGCTTAAGCTGCCTAGACCTTCATTTCAGTTTCTTCATCTATGAAATGAAAGAGTTAAACAAGGTGACTCTCAGGTCCCTGGGGAGGGAGGCTGTCTAGGCAAATAAACGGACTTCCCCTTCCCCCTCCCCCACCCCTCCCGTCAACCCCCCAAAGGTATTAGTAATGCAATGCAACTCACACGATCACGCAGGTGGTTTCAGCGTTGTAATGGGTGTTAGACAGGCTTCCCAGGACCAGGGATGCTGGGTGCTCTAAGGGGATCACTGGGTTGGTTGGAGATAAAGAAGCCACAGTCCCTCCACACGTCAAGAGACAAGGCATAACCTCAGTGCTATAATCTCAGTACATAGTGCTGAGAAGCTTCGGTGAAGGAGACGCGTTTTCACAGGGAGAGGGCATCTGAAGTGAGCCTTGAGGAGCAAGCAGATCACTCTGTCAACATATAGGAGAGAAGGAAGAGGGGACAAAGACTTCACACAAACGGGACAGTTTGTGCAGGTGTCATCATTCCTAGGAGCCATGAGGTAGGCCCATGTGCCCACACCCGCCCAGCCAAACTCAACCAGAACTGGCAACTCCCAACCTTCTGTTGCTTCCCGCAGGCTGCTGAGCCCCACTGAAGCAAACCACACAGAACAGAAACTGGTGTTTCAGATCCAGGGTCTCCAACCTCAGCCTGGCCCTCACAGGCTGCTCGCAAATTATTTTTCGTTTCTTGGTTTTCTTTACCCCTTTCTCCACAACAGCTTTTTCAAACTTTTGCTAACCCTCATCAGACCTATCTCATGACCTCCCCACACAGCCTTAGCAGATGGCAATCTTCCCACAACTCATCTGCAGCCTTTCCAACTCCTTCCTTCCATCCCATCCCACTGGAAGCTACGACCCAGCTTCTGACTCTTGGGTTCCTCTGTCCCTGCCCTGGCTCCATTGCTTCCAGCATTTTCGGCACAATGGACGCCTCCCGCTTTTCTTGGTGACTGAGACAACATTCCCTCCCTTTTCCATGCCCCCTTAGCTGGAAGTTGCGTCTTCTCCTTTGCCTTTGTGGCTCCCTTCCTTCATCCATCCCTCGAATGGGTCTATTCCTGGGGCTTCTATCCTCCCCTCAGTTGCATCTCTCCTTACACCCCTTGCCTAGGTGACGTCAGCAGCTTCCTTGGCTTCACCTACCTACATGCTCAAGATTCCCAAATATTTTTTTAAAAGATTTATTTATTTGAGAGAGAGAGAGAGAGAGAGAGAGAGAGCACACAAGCGTGAGAGGCAGAGGGAGAAGAAGAGAGAATCTCAAGCAGACTCCACGCTGCGCTGGGAACTCGACGTGGGGCTGGATCTCAATCCTGAGATCACGACCTGAGCCGAAACCAAGAGTTGGACACTTAATTGACTGCACCACCCAGGCGCCCCTGAAGATTCCCAGATGTAAACATCTGGAGCTCACATCTCTCCTCTGAGTGTTTAATGGGACTATCTGATTCCCACTTGGACATCCTTACTTACTGAGGTGCTTTTCCTACATCCACCCCCGTTTCTAAGAATCCATGCCCACCTACCCCTTCGAAGGGACACATCCAGGTAACCTTATCTGTACCAGAGAACCCTGACAATTCCTTAAGCCTGTTCTACCTCTGTCCCCAGGCCCTGGGATGAGAATACCAATATCACAGCTGATTGGAGCAGATGTAGACACCTGAGTCTCTCTTTTGAAAACTGAGTTTGAAGACACAGTGACTAAAATCGGAAGGTGGGAAACACTTGTTCTTAGCAAAGCTGCTGGCATGGCATGAGCACTCAGTAACTGCTAGCCATCACTGTTCCGTCTTCTTGCCCCTCTTGAGTGTAGCCATAAGCCTTCTACAGTTGTCTAAGCCGGAAGACTAGGAGTCGTGTTTTTCATTCTTTACCCCTCACTATGCATATCAATCAATCCTAAAGCAGCTTCCCAAGCTGTGCCCCAGTCATTCTCCGCATGTAGCCAGAGTAGTCCTTCTGTCATAGAAACCTCACTGAGTCATTCTCTTATGGAGCAAACCCCCATGCTGGCACACAAGACCCTCTGTGACACAGCCCTGATGCCTGCTCAGCTCCATTCTCGCCATCCCTCTCCTCTCCCTGGACCCTGCAGCCAGATGTGCAGTTTCCTAAGTTCCCTGCTTTCTTTCACCTGTGGACCTTTGCACATTTTTCTTCTTTGTTTTGTTTTCCTGCTTGGAACATTCTTTCTCTATCCTGCTTTGGCCGTGTAATTCTTGAGCACCCTTCAGTTATGTCCATAACTGTCACTTCCTTGGGGAACCTCTCTCCCCAGCGTTGCCAGTCATGGACTCACAAGGCATGCCTTCCTTCACTCGGTTACATCACCCACCACACTCTGTTAGAGTTCTCTCCGGATTGCTCTGACTCAGCCTAGACTGGAAGCCTCTTGAGAGAAATCCATCACCGCATGTCATGGCCCTAGCATAAGATCTGGCACATGAAATTTGTGGAATGAGGGGCATCTAGGTGGCTCAGTCGGTTGAACATCCACTCCTGACTTGGGCTCAGGCCATGATGTGAAGGTTGTGGTATCGAGCCCTGCACTGAGCTCCATGGTGGGTGTGGAGCCTGTTTGGGATTCTTTCTCTCCCTCTGTCCCTTCACTCCCACACCCCTGTCTCTCTCCCTCTCTTAAAAAAAAAAAAAGGAAAAAAAAGTTGTTGAATTAATTAATTAATGTTTGTTAGTGCCTTACAAGTATTTATCACTTTTACATGCACTGAGGAGTCAAAGATTCAAAATAACATCCCTGCATAAAAGAACTTAACGTAGACCAACACGTAAGCAACTAAGTATGACAAAGTGTCATCAATACCATGCAAAAGGATGACACGACAAGGTGGAGAACAGGCACAAGGAAGATGTGATCAATTCTACCATCTCAAATGATGCTTAAGAGACTCTGTTTCCTTTCTTTTTTTAACTTATCATTTTGAAATAATTTCAGACTCACAGAAGTGGCAAAATGAGTATGGAGTTTCCATCTACCCTTCGCCCAGAGTTCCCAACTATTAATAATGTAAATAACTACAGTCCGATGGTCAGAACCAGGAAATGTGCATTGATATAACCCTATCATCTAATCACAGACCTATTCAAACTCCATCCATTTGTTTCACTAATGTCTTTCTTTGGCTCCAGGATCCAGTCCTAGATCCTACATTGCATTTATTTCCATTTAGTTGTCATGTCTCCATAATCTCCTCTATTTTTTTAAAAAGATTTTATTTATTTATTTGAGAGCAAGAGAGAGAGAGAACACGAGCAGGGGGGAGGCGCAGAGCGGAGGGGCAGAGGGAGAGGGAGAAACAGTCTCCCCACTGAACAGGGAGCCCGATGAGGGACTCAATCCCAGGATCATGACCTGAGCCGAAGGCAGCCACTTAACCAACTGAGCCACCCAGGCGCCCACCATAATCTCCTCTAATTGGTACAGTTCCTTAGTCTTTTCCTTTTTTTGGTGTCATGACCTTGACACTTTTGAAAAGTATTGGCTGCTTATTTTGTGGAACGTCCTGTTTGGATTTGTCTGACGTTTCCTGACGATTAGATTGAGGTTATGTATTTTTGGCAAGACTAACACAATTAGGATGCTGTATTCTTCTTAATGCATCATATTAGAAGCTCTGTGATGTCAATATTTCTCATTACTGCTGATGTCAACTTTGACCCCTTGGTTAAGGTGGTGTCTGCTAGGTTTCTCCACTGTAAATCTCTTGTTTTTCCTTTATAATTAATAAACGTCTTGTGAGGAGATGCTTTGAGACTATGCAAATATTCTGTTTTCCCTCATATTTACACCTTGTACTTTAGTACACATTGATGATTAATACCTGCCATGGTTTTTAATGTGATGTTGCCAAATGGTGGTTTTCTACTTCTCTCATTCCTTCTGCATTTGCTAATTGGAATTCTACTGAGAAAGAGCTGTTGTTTTTTTCTATTGATGTATATGTTTGTTCAATTATTTATTTATATTGGCATGGACCCGGGAACATTGAGTAATGAAATAAATAATGATAGATATAGATTACAACCAGTAGAAATGAGTAGGATAAGCGTTCATGGGTTCATACTGAGACAAATAAATAATGAATAAATAAATACATAAATTCATTCCCACCATGAATTTCTCTGGGACACATTAAAGTCCAATGGTCAAATCTTCTTACTCAGTGAAGTTCAAAAAAATTAAAATCTAAAATCACATAAAATGTTCATAATACATCAGATATTTTAAAAAATAATAGAATAAGTACCCAATTAATGAAATAAATCGTTCATTATAATTTCACTGCCTATGTTAATATTCTGAATTAGTGTATTGTTAGTTTTTTGCAAGTTTTTGAACTGGATTTAAGTTAATCACGCTGTGGGAACACTTGGCTTACTCAGTCAAAAAGCATGCAACTCTTGATCTTGGGGTCATGAGTTTGAGCCCCATGTTGGGTGTAGAGATTACTTAAATAAAAAGTAAAAATGAATTAAAAATGAAATAATATAAAATTTTTAAAAATCACATAATGTCCCAAGTCTGAAGTTTTAAAGTTTGGATGAATTGAAGCCTCTTCCAGTTTCTGATTCTGCTCAGCCGAGGAAGGTCTGAGTATGTAGGTGGAATTAGGGTTCCTTCAACAGCCACAGCCTGGGCTGTCTCTAGTGAGAATAAGTGGGGTTCCTTCAGCACCTCAGAAACAGTGGTGACCAAGTCTCTCATGAGACTCATCTTGAAAGCATCCAAAGAGCTAACATGGTGAACCTGCAAGCGGTGCTGCAAAGACCATGGAAGGGGCCCAGAGGAGGTGAGGAAAAGAAGACAGGGAGCAAGCACATCTCCCATTCTGCCAGGATACCAATCAGGGAATGTTAGCCTGGAGTCTGGAGTCCACCTAAACTCAATGGGGTCGAATCTCCCCTTGGGAGGTTCCCTTTGCCACTATGCAGGTGCCATATGGAGTGAGGGACACCATGCATGATGTCTCTTCTCTGAAATGATGGATTTGAGAGTTTATTGCCTTCACACTAAGTCTGGCAATTTGCAATCATGGCAGCTCCAGTCACCAGGTCTTCTTACCTGAGCTACATTCCTTTCCCAGCTAGAATTGTCAAAACCTCCTGATGTCCATCTCGTGGGGGGCTCCAGCACCTCCTTGAGCATGAGCACCTCCACTCCCTGCTGTAGGCAGACAGTTTGGGGAACATCCCACTGAGGGTCCATTACCTCCTGCTGTGGAGGTGCTAAGACCTGTGCCCTATCTCCTCAGGAAGACCCCCCCCCATTCTCCATTTTTCCAAATGGGGCATCACTTCGGCTGAATCCCAAACTAAATCTGTAGTGATGATCCTGGCTCTGTAGGTACTTCTTACGACACTCTTCATAGATTTTTTAAAAATTGTTCAGCCCTTTAGATAGCATGACTTTCTGTCATATCTTTTTTTGCCGTGGTGAGATCCTGCACTAGTGTGGTCTTCCTCCGGACAACACCACACTTCTTTCGGGAACATTCAGCACTGTATCAATTTAACCTGTTCTTTTAAGTTGGTCACTTTATTTCCAAACAAAAACAAAACCAACCCAACCCTTTCTTTCGTTTTCCAATGACTGCTCTGAACATAATCCCCCAACTGTTTTTTCTGACAGGATTTCCCATGAGGGCATGAAATCCTTAATTCTTGGTCTGTCAAAAGCAAGCACTGCTTGGACAAATCTTGCACATCCTCCCCTTACTGTGTTGGAAAATCCCACCCAAAAGTCTCCTCCCACCAACCCAGGATTCACTGCAGCCTGGCCTAGTTCTATCTGTCCTGCTCGGCTACACTTTACAACATCTCCTCTTGCCTGGGCTTTCTTCGAGAAACCAGATTTCATAAATTTAGCTGATATTCCTCTAGTCTTAGGTGTTTCTTAGGTCGTACAAAGAAGTTCATAGAATGATTTCTTTTTAGGACTTTAAATTGATATTTCTGGTTTTTCATTGTAAATTGAATTGCATGTTGGTAACCATTTTGAATAACTGTCCCATCTTTCAAGAAGCAGTCGCCAATCATTTTTATAATGCACTCTTGCTCTGCCGTCCTCCCTGTAGATCTAAGACAGACACTTCTCAAATTTTCCTGGATCCTGGCTGTCCCTGCAAAAGTCATTCCAGTCTGCTTTTTGTAAAAATTTGCTTTTCTTCTTTTGTTGGACTTCACTGAAATCCAAACGCTGTTTCTGTTATAGGCATATCTAAAATATGCCCATCATTTCAATCTCCCCCTTTAAGAACAATTAACCTTGCATTTTCAATAATATAGATCTATTTCTCTACCACAAATTTAGAAGATAGCATTCTTTTCTTGATAAAGGACCTCATTTCTTTCTTTCTTTTTTTTTCCCCCCTCTCTCTTTCTTTTAACAAAATCTACTATCTTTCTGTAAGGGAAGCCACAAGTTGAGTCCCCAACATTTAGAGCCACAGTCAGAGTATGTATAAGTAACAAATCTGGAACCACCTCGAGATCACAGAATGGGGGTTTCCCTTGAACTTGTGGGCAAGTTACAGGAATTTAAAGTTAGTTCCTCTGCAGTCCTCTTTCTTGGTCCTAAAGAACATTCAAAGCAGTATAAGAAATAGAACAGAATTCGGGGTAGTTTATCTCATTTTGCCTAAAGATACCTGCCTCTAACACTCAAACATGCAAAATTCACTGCTAGCCCGCAAAATTTGTAGAACCTCAATTTAAGATCCTGGGCTCTTGGCTTGAAGGGCTTGCTGAGGAACACGGTTAAAATTGTCCTGCTCTCTAACACCTAAAAAACCTTATGAAATGCTCTCATTTCTCTTTAATCAAATCCTTTCTTCCTCCTAAATCCTCCTTAATGCCTCCTCTTAATCAAATCCTTGCTGTTTCTGCTTGCTAGGTCCATCTGAAAGCCACCCCACTTGCTGGGGTCCAGCTTCGCTCTCTATGCTTGTGTAAAACAGCCACTTGCTGGTGACCCACCAAGCTGAGGTCCTCCATGGCCCATTCTTAGTACAGCCTGATGCCACCTGCCCAGGCCACGCCTATTGAAAGCCAATTGTGTTACAAAGCAATGAGAATGAGTGACATATAATTATACACAACAGTATGGGTGATCTCATAAATATAAGTTGAGTGGAAGAAGATGGACACAGAGAAGTTCGTACTGTGTGGTTGTATTTATATAAACTACAAAAGCAAACAGAAACAATCTTTATGCTGTCAGAAGTCAGAATGGTATTTAGCAGGTAGTAACTGGCATGGCGGGGTTTCTGGGGGTACTGGTAATGTTCTATTTCTTGATCCAGAGGATGGTTACAGAAGAGTGCTCAGTTTGTAAAAATTCCTCACATTGCCTACCTATGACAGACGTACTTCAATAAAAAAGTTCATTTCTTTAAAAAGCCAATAGCACAGCCATAAAAAACAGCTACACGACATCATGAAAGCATTACCAGCAATTGCCAAGGTCAAAACCCTGACTGTCCCAGTTCCAAAAACCTTGCCTTCTGGCCATGCCCAAAGTCCCCATCCACACACGCCATGTGCTCCAGAAATGACAGCTGTTATCCATTTTTTAATGTTCTCTACTCCTTAATGAGATGTTAGGTTTGGAGGAGTATAGTGGGTTGAATTGTGTCCCCTAAAATGATAAATCCAAGTCTTAACCCCAAATATTTATGAATATGATCTTATTTGGAAATGGAGTCTTTGTAGATGTAATTAAGTTAAAGATCCCGAAATGAGATCATCCCCAATTTATAGTACTCCCTTAACCCAGTGATGGGTGTCCTTATAAGAAAAAGACGAGGAAGGTTTGAGACAGACACAGAGGAAGAGATACAGGGAAGAAGGTCATGAAGGTGGAGGCAGAGGGATGCTGCCATGAACCAAAAACGCCAGAAGAAACTGGAAGAAGCAAGGAAGGATGCTCCCCTCGAGCCTCAGAGGGAGTATGGCCCTGCCAACGCTTTGATTTCAGACCTGTGACCTCCAGAACGTCAAGAGAATACATTTCTATTGGTTTAAACCAATCGGCTTGTAGTAATTTGTTATGGTAGCCTTAGGAAACTAACACAGGGGGCCAAATATATAACACTCCCTTTTCCTTGCCCTAGTGCTAAGCTCCGAGATTAAATATTATACTCAAACAAACGGATATCAAAATTCTGTCTTGATTGCAGATAAAGCCATCCCGGATGACATGATTTAAATCATGCCATATTAGCCTACGAATAACTGCCTGAGAATTGAATTTATTCCTCTACACCACAGACCTCCCTAGCAGGGGCAGAATCGGCCCTAAAATGCTTACTGTTTAGCCAAGAACAAGAAAGATCACATTTATCCAAAAGATGTTCAATACTTATTTAGCGGTACTAGGTGCTTCCTGGGGGGATGCAGTAAAGATACTGTTTATCAGAGAAAGATAAAAATGTATGATCTCACTTATACCTGGAATCCGAAAAAGCCAAACTTACAGAAAGAGTAGAATGGTGATTACTAGCGACTGCCGGCAACTGGTGGGTGAGGGAAGTGGGGAGATGTTGGTTAAAGGCTACAGATTTTCCAGTTACAAGGTAAGTAATTTCTAAGAATCTAATGTACAGTATGGCAATAATAGTTAATAATACTGTATAGTACTTGAAAGTTGCTAAGAGAGTGAATCTTAAAAGTTCTCACCACACACACATGCACACACAGAGCAATTCTGTGATGTGATAAAAGTTAGCTAATGCTATGGTGGTAATTCTTTTGTAACATATAAGTGTATCAAATCACCACGTACAACCCGAAACTTCCACAATGTTGTATGTCAATCATATCTCAATAAAGCTGGCGGTGGGGGGAGGGGAGATGTTGTCCATCGCTCTGAGTAATTCGGCTTGCACACCCCCAATCAGGAAGGAGCTGAGTACAAGAGTCCTGTCTTATCCAAGGGGGTTACATTCCAAGCCCCCCAGTGGATGCTTGAAAATGCAGATAGTACCAGAGTCTCATATATACTATTTTTCCCCTATATATACATACTTATGATAAAGTTTAATTTATAAATTAGGCACAGCAAGCGATCCATACCAATAACTAAAAATAAAATAGAACAATTATAACAACATACTGCAATCAAAGTGATATGAATGTGGGGGCGCCTGGGTGGCGCAGTCGTTAAGCATCTGCCTTCGGCTCAGGGCGTGATCCCGGCGTTCTGGGATCGAGCCCCGCATCAGTCTCCTCTGCTGGGAGCCTGCTTCTTCCTCTCCCACTCCCCCTGCTTGTGTTCCCTCTCTCACTTGCTGTCTCTCTCTGTCAAATAGATAAATAAAATCTTTAAAAAAAAAAGTGATATGAATGTGGTCTCTCTCTGTCAAAGTATCTCACGGTACTGTACTTACTTACCCTTCTTCCTCTTGTGATGATGTGCGAGGAGACAACAGCAACCTGATGAGACAGGTGAGGCGAATGGCGCAGGCACCGTGACATGGCGTGAGGCTGTGTCAGAGGGAGAATCATCAGCTTCTGGACGGCGGTCGACTGGAGCTGCGGAAAGCACCGCCGTGGACAACAGGGAGACTATTGTCATCAACTGACACCTTCCTTGAAGGCAGATGAGAAGCTATGACTTAGACCTTGATTATGTCCCTTGCGCTTTTACTTACACAAATAGCCACCAAGTGGCTTATTCACCACATGTACTACTGTGCCTATGAGCTGTCATTGCTTTAAAAAAAAAAATCTGTTTTGCCATATGTCACTGATGTTGTAATACCCATTACAGACTGTTGTCCCTTACTGTGGCTTGCCTGGCCTGCCCCCAGTCCTGCTCTGCTGTGGAAACCAGTGGAAAGATACTCTCTTTAAGGTGATACAATCTCATTGTCACTCTGTAGGACAGAGAACAGGCTGGACATAGCTTCCTGTCTGGAAGGTTTACTGTGACAACAAATTTCCACTCCTAATAGTATCAAAGTAACCAGACCCAAAAAACAGATGTGACAAATAGCAGGTAAAGGTCCCCTTTGGCTAAGGCCTTCCGAGGGGTCCATCACTCTCCCGGGTGGATGTTCCTGCTGCCAGTCATGATGTTCCATCCTGGACCACCCATTCCAGACAGCACTCCATGTTTCAAACTTGTTTTCCCCTCTTCTAACTGCACCCTACTTCTTCTCCCAGCAAATTGTCTGGGCAATGCCAGGGTGACAGTTCATCCCCTCTGAGGGGCAATGTTAATAACAACATGCATTATCTGTCTCAGGGATATGTGTATTTTGAAAGAAGGCAATTGATGATAATAAGGCCTGAAGTCAAAGGAATAAAAATATAATGTTGCAATTTTAGCCAGGGAGAATGAATATAAAGGTCTTCTTATAGCCCTCAAATAATGGTGGGTGGGGGAGCACCAAGTTGGTCATGCCTAAAACAGGGGCCGTTCAGTGCATATGTCACTCACTGTTAGATGTGGAGGTCCCCATAGGAAGTCCTACTTTCCATCACTAGGACACACCATGGGATGTAGGAAAGAGAAGACATGACACCAGAAAGGCAGGTGGAGTCCCAGCACGTCATAGTAGGGACTTTTCACTTTCTCCTATGGGTGAGAGGGAGTAGCCTGGTCAGATTGGCATTTTAGCCAAACTACTCCACAGTGGTGTGGAGAATGGGTATGGCAGAGCCTGCAAGCTCAGGTGGAAAGTCATGGTGGGGATGATGTGAAAGATAATGAGGCTTGGAACTAAAGCAAAGTTGGTGTAGATGAAAAGGACAGGAAGGATGTAAGAATACCAGGGAGATAAAATATGCAACCCCCGGGGACGACCATCACTAGTGGCTGGATGTCTTTTCCCAACTTTCCCTCTTCCATTGCCCTTCTCCCCGTCCACAAACAGGTGCTATGTCACTCCTATGCATTAAAACCTTAGGGGACATCAAAAAGGGGTACAGTTTGAAAAACTGGTGTCAGTGAAGGCTTTAATCAAAGCACCAGGATGGAGACCCTGTTTCTGTTTCATACATGTTTCTGTTAAGGACAAAACTTGGTCTTAGAAACGGGATATTTTGGCCAACAATGGGCTGTTCTCAATTCAGATGTACTGTAGAATGGGACTGGACTGGGGGGAGTGATTTTCATTGAATGACCTCTTTCATCTCTGCCAAAGGCTGCGTCTCTTCTGAGGGGCGGTTCTGTGAGAGCAAAGCCCAAAGAGCCTCAGTAGGGGATATGAAAGGTGCCACCTTCATCTTTCATCCACATGACACACTCATGGCAGGTCCCCTTGTCATTTCTTCTTCTCTCTCTCTCCCTCTCTCTCTAGAATTCAGAAGAGACAATGTTGTTAAAAGGGTTCCTCAAATGGAGAAATGACAGCGAGCTCTTTCTAACCAGGGAACTGTCTGATTTGGCTGACTGGCGATCCATCACAAATTGAGTGAGATAAGTCGGTGATACCAACGTTCTGATAAAAAATAGATCTAAAGCAAGTGACAAAATAAAAGCATTTTAACTCTAAGACGTATTGGCAAAAATATATTGAAGTTAACAGGTATTTCTATTTCCTGGTGCTCTCTGAGTTCATCTGGCTGAGCAAGTTGCCTTTAAGTGAAAGAGTCACAGGTACAGTTTAGAGTCATTTAACATGTCAGGGTAAAGCCTTCTTAGCTGAATTCCTAGGAATCGAAAGCAATGACATTAGTATCTAAATACCAAATCCACTCATAAGTCAAATGGCTTTTATTTCTTTGTTTTCAACAAATTGGTGGGGGACATAAATTATCTGTTGATAAATCATCAACTGACAAAATAATTTTGATGACACATCACTATGTGATGTTTTGGCAAATAACTTGGAGCTCGTTGGAAGGCTTGAGTGACTCTGCCATAAGAAAACTTCACCCCTTGTCATCTAGTTTTTATGTGAACAAAATGTCCATAAAAGTGAAACATCAGAATGGAATTGATGTTGAATCACATAAGTAATATCCATCCACGGAGACATGGGCTAATTGAAACTAAAAATTTCCAATTAATTGCCAATGAAAGTTTACCATTTATGTAATAATTATAAAAATATGCATATTGTGTAAAGTCTGAAAGAAAATGTCATTTCAACCTATATACATACTTTGGTGGTGGAGGAACATAACAGGATGATCAATAAAACATTTTCAGACATAAAAATAGTCATGTCCAGATAAAATTCTGTGGGGTTCAAGGAGAAAAGAGAAGTAGGTAACGCTTTTGACCTTTAAGAGCTTAAAAATGTGTTTTTTAAATGAATGATGATCTGGGTCTGGTAGCTAGATTTTCTGTGCTACGTTCTAAAGGGATACAACTAGGTATATTTTTAAATGTCGATGAAATGTCAATAGAGCCAAGAGTTAACGTTGACAACTATTTGAAGTTATGATGAGAAATTTCGGATGCTTTAAATGGGTGGTTTTCAAACTTTGGTTGGAAATGATCTCAGGGGCTGTAAAGGGAGCCGGCTGCTGTCCCTCCAAGGCAGCGAGTCCCGAGGCTGTCTTCGCCGCGTCTCCGTTGGGCGACTTCCCTGCTCCTTGCTCGAGTCCCACGGCTGTCCCCGGGTGCGAGGCAGAACAGCGCCCCCCACGCCCCTTAGTGGCCCTCTCCTCCGCTCACTTTCACACCCTTTTCAAGAGAACGTTTGCCTCTGCGACGCCCCAGCCAGCCGATTTGTCACCACTTCCCTGGCCGGCTAACGGACAGCTCGGAAGGCGCCGGAGCCCCGGGCGCTCCAAGGCCTGGGGCGGGGGCGCCCCCTTCCCCGCAGGCGCACCCCCAGCGCGGCCCCCAGCGCGCCCTGCCCCGGCGCCGGGGCCTGCTGACGGCGGCCAGCCGCACTCTCTATTATGTAATCCGGCCCCGCCACGCCAAGCCCGGCCTTCCCGCGCCGCGTGCATTTCCGTCCGCTCTCGCCTTTCATCCGCCGAGGGGCCGGGAGGGAGAGGATGTGACCTCATCCGCGTGGCATCTGAGCCCAGGGGTGCCCCCGTGCTCCCACCCAGGCCTCAGTCTGCGTGCGGGAGGGGCGCGCCCACCCCGGGGGCTCGGCTTCGAGGGAGGGGACGCGGCAGTTGTGAGCAAGGGCAGACAGGAGCGGAAATGGACTTGGCTAGACATTCACTTTCTGTAAAACGTTCTCCAAGCTGGGATGCCGTGCACAGAGCTGCACACACACGCTCACACACGCACAGCTCCTCCCCCCCAAACACACACACACACACACACACACACACACACACACCCCTAACTCATTCGGGCCCAGACACAATCAGGAGGCCTGAAGGAAGGCGAAAGCTATCCGGAGGAAGGACAGACGGATGGAACCCTTCGGAATCCCGGAGTCACCCTGGGAGGATGGGATCAACAGGGTTGGGAGCCCCATCTTCAGAGCTTCCAGGCTATTCCGTGGCTGGCAGCATGGCCGCCCATGGCTGTACCTCTCTCTTTTCTCCTGCCCCCAAAGAAAACATGCTCTCCCCTTCAGATGGATGGTGCCTGGATTTTCTATATATATTGGAGCTTAATTCCTTTGGGGTCTTCAGGGTTTCCAATCTTCCGGAATTCTTGGCTTAAATACAAGTACCGTATGGAAGAGTAACAAACACATGCCCCCCCCCCACACACACACACACTTCTGAGGGAACAGGACAGGAGCCAATGGATGAAGGGGCAGGGCTTAGAAGGAGCAGGGGGGAAACGTCCCTCTCTCTCTCTCCAAATCATTCCCCAACCCACAGCACTGAGGCCGGTTTGTACCCTCAGGCTGGTGCCAGCCCCTAAGCAAGGTTTGCAGGAATGGCTGAATGTGCTGCTCCCTCCCCACTCCTCCTTAGAAGCCTGCCAAAGGTGGGGCTCCCATCTGGGCCACTGAGAGAATGCCCCTGCTTTGTGGGAGGCACACGCCCTCACCCCACTCCCACCACTTCCACCCGGCCAGGCTTGCAGGGACAGCTTTACTCCTAGGTATGCTTCCTACAAGTTAGTCACCCAACCACAATTAATACAAAATAATGAATACAGCCAAAGTTGCTGATCCCCATCTCAAACGCTTTCCACGTGTCTTCCCGGCGCACGCACATGCACACCACCCTGGCCACCATTCATCTCATGGACTCTTATACCCTTCAGGTCTTTATCAAGGAGGTCTCCTCCAACCACGTTATCTAGAGTTGCCCCCTCCCCCGCCTCCTTGTCTCCTATATTATATTGCCATGTTAATTTCCTTTCAAAAACTTGTCTTTATTTGATCTTATGGACTTATTTACTCATTTATTATCTGAGCGGTATCATCACCTCCGCCACTAGGTCCCCAAGAGTGTGAGCTCCACAAATGAAGGGACCTTGGCAGTCTCACTTAGCATTTGTCCAGTCCCAGAATGGGCCTGGCACCCCAGTAGGTACGGATTTGTTGAATCAGCAAAGGAAGGGAGAGATGTTAGGTGTTGGTGATGCCTGGTGTCCTCTGAATCCCTCTATGTGAAAGCATTTCACATTAAATTATTACTTATAATGTATAAACATATATATTAACATAGAACATACATATCATATAAAATATATGATCATATATACATATAATATATAAATATATAATTACCAGTGTCTGCCTTCTGTACCAAACTCTGAGCTGCCCAAGGGTGTTCACATTGCCTGAGCCCTCTCTAGAACTCAGCATGTAGCCAAGTGCCCGACAGAAAGTAAGTACTCAAGAGCCTACTGACCTGTTTGTTTGCAGCATGATGACAAGCAAAACATTGTATTTTACCCAAGAGGAAAGTGATCAATCTTACATGCTTAAAGCTCTTAAGAACCTACTGAGTTCTCTCATGTCCATTTCATTCCCACAGCTCCAAAAAGTAAGCATGGAATAGCACTGTCTCACTTTACAGATGACCAAACTAGGTCTCAAGGGGTTGAGTGATTTGTCCAGGGCAAGCACTGGTAAGAAAAGAGCATGGAAATCTCCAGGGATACTTGTGGAATTGCCTACTTCTTCTTTCAGTGCTATCAGATTTGCTTTATGTATTTGGAAACTTTGTTACCATAAATCCTTTTAACCTACAGAACTAGGGTGGACTTAGGGAGAGGATGTGACCTCATCCGCGTGGCATCTGAGCCCAGGGGTGCCCCCGTGCTCCCACCCAGGCCTCAGTCTGCGTGCGGGAGGGGCGCGCCCACCCCGGGGGCTCGGCTTCGAGGGAGGGGACGCGGCAGTTGTGAGCAAGGGCAGACAGGAGCGGAAATGGACTTGGCTAGACATTCACTTTCTGTAAAACGTTCTCCAAGCTGGGATGCCGTGCACAGAGCTGCACACACACGCTCACACACGCACAGCTCCTCCCCCCCAAACACACACACACACACACACACACACACACACACCCCTAACTCATTCGGGCCCAGACACAATCAGGAGGCCTGAAGGAAGGCGAAAGCTATCCGGAGGAAGGACAGACGGATGGAACCCTTCGGAATCCCGGAGTCACCCTGGGAGGATGGGATCAACAGGGTTGGGAGCCCCATCTTCAGAGCTTCCAGGCTATTCCGTGGCTGGCAGCATGGCCGCCCATGGCTGTACCTCTCTCTTTTCTCCTGCCCCCAAAGAAAACATGCTCTCCCCTTCAGATGGATGGTGCCTGGATTTTCTATATATATTGGAGCTTAATTCCTTTGGGGTCTTCAGGGTTTCCAATCTTCCGGAATTCTTGGCTTAAATACAAGTACCGTATGGAAGAGTAACAAACACATGCCCCCCCCCCCCCACACACACACACTTCTGAGGGAACAGGACAGGAGCCAATGGATGAAGGGGCAGGGCTTAGAAGGAGCAGGGGGGAAACGTCCCTCTCTCTCTCTCCAAATCATTCCCCAACCCACAGCACTGAGGCCGGTTTGTACCCTCAGGCTGGTGCCAGCCCCTAAGCAAGGTTTGCAGGAATGGCTGAATGTGCTGCTCCCTCCCCACTCCTCCTTAGAAGCCTGCCAAAGGTGGGGCTCCCATCTGGGCCACTGAGAGAATGCCCCTGCTTTGTGGGAGGCACACGCCCTCACCCCACTCCCACCACTTCCACCCGGCCAGGCTTGCAGGGACAGCTTTACTCCTAGGTATGCTTCCTACAAGTTAGTCACCCAACCACAATTAATACAAAATAATGAATACAGCCAAAGTTGCTGATCCCCATCTCAAACGCTTTCCACGTGTCTTCCCGGCGCACGCACATGCACACCACCCTGGCCACCATTCATCTCATGGACTCTTATACCCTTCAGGTCTTTATCAAGGAGGTCTCCTCCAACCACGTTATCTAGAGTTGCCCCCTCCCCCGCCTCCTTGTCTCCTATATTATATTGCCATGTTAATTTCCTTTCAAAAACTTGTCTTTATTTGATCTTATGGACTTATTTACTCATTTATTATCTGAGCGGTATCATCACCTCCGCCACTAGGTCCCCAAGAGTGTGAGCTCCACAAATGAAGGGACCTTGGCAGTCTCACTTAGCATTTGTCCAGTCCCAGAATGGGCCTGGCACCCCAGTAGGTACGGATTTGTTGAATCAGCAAAGGAAGGGAGAGATGTTAGGTGTTGGTGATGCCTGGTGTCCTCTGAATCCCTCTATGTGAAAGCATTTCACATTAAATTATTACTTATAATGTATAAACATATATATTAACATAGAACATACATATCATATAAAATATATGATCATATATACATATAATATATAAATATATAATTACCAGTGTCTGCCTTCTGTACCAAACTCTGAGCTGCCCAAGGGTGTTCACATTGCCTGAGCCCTCTCTAGAACTCAGCATGTAGCCAAGTGCCCGACAGAAAGTAAGTACTCAAGAGCCTACTGACCTGTTTGTTTGCAGCATGATGACAAGCAAAACATTGTATTTTACCCAAGAGGAAAGTGATCAATCTTACATGCTTAAAGCTCTTAAGAACCTACTGAGTTCTCTCATGTCCATTTCATTCCCACAGCTCCAAAAAGTAAGCATGGAATAGCACTGTCTCACTTTACAGATGACCAAACTAGGTCTCAAGGGGTTGAGTGATTTGTCCAGGGCAAGCACTGGTAAGAAAAGAGCATGGAAATCTCCAGGGATACTTGTGGAATTGCCTACTTCTTCTTTCAGTGCTATCAGATTTGCTTTATGTATTTGGAAACTTTGTTACCATAAATCCTTTTAACCTACAGAACTAGGGTGGACTTATGCTACCTCCCCTTATGGCTGTCCTTCCAAGCTTTCTATTGGGGTGGATTTGCCTATCGCACAAGATGCAGGGCATACGTCATTTCCTCCTACTACCTTCTCCTGATTTCTTGAGCAGAAAGCAGCACTTCCACAACCGTATTCCCATTGTACCTGACATGCACATTTATCATAGCTGTTAACGCTTTGCCTCCAGTTACTTGCATTTGTGCATGTTAACTTAGTACTCAGCCTCAACATCATGTAGGGAGGAGGGAGTGGAAGAGCTCTGCCCCATCTAAAGGGACAGCCATATTCAGCCCCAACATACTGTGGCCATGCAAGAATGGTGGGAGGAGGGGTTTTAATGTATATTCCAATTTTTCAAAAGAATCTGGAAACCTGGACTTTTATGAGAAATTCTGTGATTTTAAATGTTGGCTCAACTTAAAAAAAAATACTGTGTGTGCCAAATAAAACACACCTGTGGGTTTTAATGGGCCAATGGGTAGCCAATCTGGGAGCATTGGGTTAGAATGTATATAAAGTGTGAGGCTGGACGTGGCTAGCAATGAGCAAAAGTAGAGGCTGGAGTGTGAGGAAAGTTCCGAGGCCAGCCAAAGAGAACAAATGGGGATGAAAAACCACTGAAAGGTTTCAATCTATGATCAGGTTTATATTTTAGGAGGACCATGCTGCTGCAATATGGGGAATCAACAGAAAGGAATCAGCAGTGTTGAGGAAGACCAGTTTAAAAAAAGATCATGATACCCCAGGTGAGCCATGTGGCTTGGTCTCAGGTAGTGGCACTGGAGAAGGACAGACATGGAAGCATTTGGAAGACAGTCTGGATCTAGAATTGCAGGATTTTCTTTCTGATTGGCTGTGAAGGGTGAGGCAAAAAGAACAGGCAGGAGTGATGTGTAGGTTTCTGACTTAGACAACCAAGTTGGTGTTGGTGTCACTTAGCAAGAGAGAAAACACAGAAGGAGGATCAGGATGGGGGGAAAGGTGAGTTCGATTTTGACCATGCTGAATTTAAGGTTCCAGAGATAGCTCCAGATGAAAATTTTAGTGGACGATTGGATTTCGAAGAAAGAAATTTGCATTAGAAAGATAGATTTTGGAGTTACTGGCAGGTCGTTATAAAGCCATGAGGGAGAGTGTACAGAATGAGGGCAGAAAAGGGCCCAAGACAGAGCCCATTCTATGGGTGACTTTGAGGAATTGCACATAGATCAACGAACAGTCAGAAAAGGAGAAAACCAGTCGAGTGTTGGAGTGTGGTCTCAGGAGCCAGGGAGAGAAGTGTTTCCAGGAGCAAGTGGACAGCTATGTCAGATGTTGTGGAAATGTCAAATAAGAGGAGAACTGGAAAATGTCCATAGATTAGTGACAGGCAGGTCCAGGTTGATCTTGGTGACAAGAGTTTCACTGAAGTGACTGGGATGAAACCCAGCTTATAGGGCACTCAGGAGTAAATGAGACATGAGAAAAAGGGTCCAATGAGTTTAGACGTCTCTTTCAAAAATGTTGGCTGTGAAGGGAGAGAGAAAGATAAGACCAAAGGAGGGTGTCGGATCAAGGGAAGGTTTTTATAGAGAGGGGAGAGTTGAACATATTTTAAAATTTATGAGAAGTCTTTAGAGGGGGCAAAGAAGTTGAAGGAACAAGAGAGAAGAAAAGTCATCAGTAGCCCCAAGGTGGCT
Organism: Ursus maritimus; assembly: GCF_017311325.1. Classification (NCBI taxonomy): domain Eukaryota; kingdom Metazoa; phylum Chordata; class Mammalia; order Carnivora; family Ursidae; genus Ursus; species Ursus maritimus. Next base: position 5,185,142 of record NW_024425119.1, read on the forward strand.
AAGAAGGCAGGAAAGATAGACTCCCGAGCACATGGGGAGAGGTCACTTTAGACTCAAGATGAAAGAGGGAGAGTTGTGGGCTCGGTGTCCGTACTGAGTTCCACTTGAGGGCTTCTCCTTTCTCCTTCTCAAGTCAGAGTAAGAGTGGAAGTGGAGGCATTCCGAGAGTCGAGGGAAAGTGAATAATCTTTGGGGATATCTGGAAAGAAAGTGAAAGACTTGCCCTAGTTCCCACGTTTGGTAAGTTTGGGATTATCTGTGTGTTCTAGTGATTCCTCTTTTGTGCAAAGGGCAATTGGATTTCTCACCAATGGTCCACAGCATTTGTAGTCCTTCCCACACCTCGCAGAAAATGTTCTGGACTGGGGTTGGGAGGCCTGAGGGGCATCCCAGCCCCACCACTCACTAACCCCGACTTAAGGTAAAAACACCAGAGCATGAGAGGAGAGGTTGTGTTTGGAGACTAGGTGCTCGAGCATACCATTCCCAACCTACAACCACACCATCTTCGAGTACTAATGCTTTATCCTGAACTTTGGCACCCATCTCTTCCCCTTAGTCCCAATCACCAGCATTTTGCCCAAAACTTCAGTGTTCCTTCGATCTCCAGGTGGTGACCACTCCCGCATACCCAATAGAAGTATTTCCCTATTTTCCCCATCCAGACCTTTCATTTCCAAGATGGCTCCATTGTGCTAATTCACCACCTCTCACCCCCACTTTGGAAAGAGAATAAGGAGACATTCTCCTCTGGCCTCCTCCTTGTAAACCAGTCAGGCAGCAAGGTCCAGGGGACAGCACAAGAGCCAGGCAACATGGGGACCCAGGCCCGAGGCCATGTTGCATGCTGAATGGTCCCAGAGATTGTTCTCTCTGCTCTTTCACATTTGAATTGAGGCTGATACTTCTGTGGGCTGATGAGAACCTGCTACACAGGTCACATCATTCTCTGGCCTTCAAAAGAGCAACTCCTAGAAGATTCTAGATAAACGTACAACTTAACCTGCAGCTCCCTGCCTTGCAGGAAAGACATCTTGGCCGCTCTATCTCTTGCTAAAGTGAAAACTCTTTTTTTTTTTTCCATCCTCTCTCTGTGCACAGAGAAGTTTCCTTTTGGCCCTTACCCTGAGTTTAAAGATTTGTCTGATACCTCAGCCTTCTGTTCTCCTATTTGCCCCTGATCCCTTTGCATTTTGTTTCAGTCCACCACCAACAATAATACTACCATGTAACAAAATGAAAAAAAAAAACTGGATTTTCCAGAATTTCTTTTAGGAAGGAAAAGTATATTTCGACAGGTGCTTGGGCCTGTGGGTAGAACCATGGATAGAACAGTTTGGCACAGGTCAAAGGAAGAATTTGCTATTGTCCATTGCTCGGAGCAGATGAAGAGAAAGCAGGAGAGAAGAGATGAAGTTTCCCCAACCACAAATCCTCATTAGAAATTCCTCACTCAGGGGCGCCTGGGTGGCACAGCGGTTAAGCGTCTGCCTTCGGCTCAGGGCGTGATCCCAGTGTTCTGGGATCGAGCCCCACATCGGGCTCCTCCACTGGGAGCCTGCTTCTTTCTCTCCCACTCCCCCTGCTTGTGTTCCCTCTCTCGCTGGCTGTCTCTGTCAAATAAATAAATAAAATCTTAAAAAAAAAAAGAAAGAAAGAAAGAAATTCCTCACTCAAGGGGCACCTGGGTGGCTCAGTCGGTTAAGCATCTGCCTTCAGCTTGGGTCATGGTCCCGGAGTCATGGGATCAAGCCCCATTTCGGGTTCCCTGCTCAGCAGGGAGCCTGCTTCTTCTCTCTCTGCTCCCCTGCTCCTGCTCTCTCGGTCACTGTCTCTCTCTATCTCATGTAAATAAATTAAAAATCTTTAAAAAACAAAACAAACAAAACCTTACTCAAAAAATATTTGGGTCTGACCGGATATTTTTATGGAAAACACTGAAGGGGCAGAGACACTAGCTTGCTAAAGCAGAGAAATATGACGAATATCAAGATTCTAGGGGAAGTCATTAGTCACTTACTGCAACTTGTTGCATAATAAGTTACCCTAAAACTTAGTGGTTTAAAACAACACATTGTTTTATTATCCCCTGTTTTCTAGGAGTCAGGATCCAGGCTTGGCTCAACTGAGTCCTCTGTCTTAGGGTCTGTTACAGTCAAGCTGTGATCAAGGCATCATCCAAGGCTGGGGTGTCATCTGCAAGGTCCTCCAGAGAAAGACCCCCCTCCAAACTCACACAATTGTTGCCAGTCTTCAGCCCCTCTCTGGTTGTGGACTAGAGGCTGCCCTCCATTTCTTGCCACAGGGGCCTCTCTAACACGGTGCCTGGAAATGCGAACGTGGACCACGAGGGCAGTGGAGTCTAACAGCCCGGCAGAAGTCACGATCCTTTGTAATCTAGTCAGAGAAGTGACATCCCTTCGATTTTGCCATATTCTTGTCGATTAAAGGCAAATTACTAGGGCCAGCCCAGGCTCAAGGGGAAGGAGTTTCTACAAGGGCACAACTACCAAGAGGCAGGGATCCTGGGGGCTACCCTTAGAAGTCCACCTACCACAAATAGGTCCAGATTGTCACAGGCTGTGGAACAGGGGTTCATGCCAGGTGTAATCATGTCTTCGAGAGGCAGAGTGGCCCCGGCTGACGTTTGGCTTTTAAAGAGTCACAACTAATTCCCACAATTATGTGCCAGTCACTATGCTAAGCTATACACCTGCACTTCTTCTGAATGTGCAAAATAATGTTACAAAGTAAGTGTTTCCACTCTCCAGATTTAAGAAACGAAGTGAGGTTAAGTCATTTGTCCAGGGTCACAGAGCCAGGAAGGGGCAGAACCGGGATACGAGCACGAGCTTATTGGCTTCAGATGGACGCCCACCAAGCCCTCCAAGCCACTTCCACTCAGCCCTAGAAAAATGTGAATGTAATAAGCTCAATCTAATAGTCAAGAGGATTTTAAGAATATCTGTCAGTGCTTCAGATAAAATGAAAGTTTTTTGTGCGATACTTTTTCCTTGAGGGTTTGTAGATCTTCCTTTACTTTTTTCTAAAATTAGGATGTTGCTGTTGAAATCTCAAACCAGCCTGACAGTATTTTCCTCATAAATGACTAGGATTCTTGTTTAGATGCTCACAGGATTATTTATTACTTTTATCTGTTTCATTTAAAAAATTCTTAATCCTAGAATTCCAGTCGCTTTACTGAGATATATAATAGTTTCGACAGTTCATTATCAAAGATTTTCCTGGAACACAATTACAACCAACACATTCATGTCTTTTAAGAATAAATGTTTTCTTCTGTGATCTATTTACTATCCTTCTTTCTCATTTCCAACGTTCTTTTCCGTAAAGAAACTTACTGTTCATTTGTTGGGTTGTCCTTCTCTTCCTTATCTGCCATTTTCCCTCATATCCTTAAAATCTTTCTTCTTTTCTCTTTTAATTTTAATTAAGTTTTAATGTTCATTTTCCATGTCGCTTGACTGTTTTCAGCACTATTTTTTTGTTCCTTCTGTAATTCTAAGATAAAATTCATATACAGACCATATAGGATATACAGTGTTCCAAGGCTCTTGGAACAAGAAAAGAATAAAAATATAAACTTGTCCAGATTTTTATAAGTATAAATATTAAAACTTCTGGAGTAATCATCTGGAATACAAGCGTAGTGTAAAACTTCCAAACTAATCGAGGAAGAAATGGGAATACATACATACATACAATGCAAAAGAAAATAAGCAAAGTAAAGAAAAGTAAACACAGAACAGGGAGGAAAAGTGGAAAACATAAGACGGTAGAGAAAAAAATATTAAGATATATTCATATTTACAATGACTATAAGTGACAAAATTGATTGTCACAATGGATAATAATTGACCCAAAAAATCCAGAAACATGCTTATTACTAGATACAAACCAAAAGCATAAAAATGAAAGATTAAAAGTAAAGGAATGGAAATAAAATTGAATAGCAAAAGCTAATTGATAAATCAAAAGTAAAGTAAGCGAGGAGGAACAAAAAGCAAATGTGACAAATAAAAACAAAGAGCAAGAGAGTAGAATTAAATACAATCACATCAGTGGTTATATTAAGTAAAAGTACACTGAAAACACCAATTGAAATTCAGAGATTTTCAAATAGATTTTTTTTTAAGATTTTATTTATTTATTTGACAGAGATAGAGACAGCCAGCGAGAGAGGGAACACAAGCAGGGGGAGTGGGAGAGGAAGAAGCAGGCTCATAGTGGAAGAGCCTGATGTGGGGCTCGATCCCATAACACCAGGATCACGCCCTGAGTCGAAGGCAGACGCTTAACGACTGAGCCACCCAGGTGCCCCTCAAATAGATTTTTAAAAAAGTAACATAACTATGTGCTGTTTGCAAGAGACATACTTTAAATATATGAACACGGAACATCGAAAATAAGCAGATGAGGAAAGATATAGCATGCACAATTTAACCTAAAGAAAGCTGGTTATAATTTTATATATATACTAACATATATATAAATATATATATAGCTGAATTTGGTTATATTAGCATCAGAGAAAACTAAACTTTAAGATAAAAATTATTTCCAGAGTTAAAGAAAGGCAATTAAGAATTATAAAAAAGATCAATTCCTCAGGAAGACATAACAATCCAAAACACATATGCAACTAATAATAGAGCTCCCAAAAATGCGAAGCATAAGTGGACAGAACCAAAAGGGGCTTGGAGATAGAATAAACAGACAAAGCCCCAGTAAAACCGGACAAAAAACCAGTAAGGCTATAAAAGATGTGAACAACAGTTTTATTCAACTTGACCCAATTGATATGTCTTGGACACTATATGCAACAACTTCAGAATATTCATTCTTCCAAATACACAGGAACATTTACTAAACCACACTACATGCTGAACTATAAGACAAATATTAATAAAATCCAAAGAACTGAAATCATACAAGTATGATCTCAGCCATAATAAGATTAAACTAAAAATTAACAATAGAGTATAATAGAAAAATAATGGGAAAACTTTAAATGTTTGAAAAATAAACAATATATTTTTAAATAATTCATGAGCCAAAGAAGAAATCAGAAAAGAAATTAGAAAAGATTTCAATTTGAATAATAATGTAAATAGAATGTAAAAACTCGGGATGCAACTAAACTAGCACTTAGAAACTTATAACTTTAAATGTATCCATTTCAAGGAACTGAAAAAGAAATGCAAATCAAAGGCAATGGAAAGAAGGAAATAATACAGTTAAGAACATAAATTAAGGAATGAGAAAACAGATATATAAAGATATAGAACAAAGATGAGTAAGATTGATAAAGCCCCAGCAAGACTGATCAAAAAGAGAAGAAAAACAACACAAATTACCAGTATCAGCAATGAAAAGGAGATATTATTTCAAACTATAGATATTAAAGAAAAATAGAAGGATATTATGCTGATAACTTTAGGTCAATAAGTTGACAACTTATATCAGTGGACAAATGTTTTTGAGAAACACAACTCACTGAAATGGACACAAGAAGAAATAGAAAATGTGAGTAGCTCTAGATCTCTTAAAGTATTTGTAAAGAGAAGTCTTGTAAAGAGAAAACTCCAGGTGCCAGTAATTTTACAGTGAAATTCAAATTTGTTCGGTAAAAAGGTAATGCTTCTCAACTAATTTTCTGAAGCTAAAAATAACCCTGATACTAAAACCAGAGAAGGACATTACAAAAAAGGAAAATCAAACCAATATCCTTTATGAACATAGATACACACATTAAAAACTCCTCATAAAAGTATTAGCAAATCAAATTCAGCAAGATGTGAAAAGAACAGTACATTATGAGTGGGATTTATGGCAGGGAGACAAGGTTAGATTAACATTTGAAAAACAGCCTATATCACATTAACAGAATAAAGGAAAAAATAACATGATTATCTTAACAGAATAAAAAAAAACAAAATATTTGATTAAATTCAGTATCTAACCATAATCACAGAAAATTGAGAATAAATAGGAACTTCTTCAATGATAAAATATCTTCTAAAAACCTATGGTAACATGAAACTTAATAGTCAAATATTGAATACTTTCCTTTAAGAACAGGCTAGGATGTCCACTCTCACACTTCTATTTAACATTATACTGGAGGTCATAGTGCGATGAGGAAAGAAAAAGAAATAAAATGCATAATTATTAGAAAAGAAAAAGTAAAATTTTATCTATGAAAGCAGACATAGAAAAAATCTAAAGAAATCTAGAAACAGACTGCTTTAACTTGCAAGTGAATTTAGCAAGATCACTGGTTAATAGACATAAATTAATTGTATTTATATGTATTTGTATATACTATATTTATATATAGTTATATCCTTACATATTTTCGATATACTAACAATGAACAGTTGGAAAATAAAACTAAAAGGTAGACTCATTTACTATCTCATTTTTAAAAAATCAAATTCTTGGGAACAAATATAGCAAAGTACGTGCAAGAGCTTTCCACTGATAATTTTTAAATATTTTTGAGGAAAAAAGAAAAGAAGCCCTAAGTAAGTAGAGGGACCTGCCACTTTCATAGACTGGCATGAGCACTATTGTTAAAATGTGATTTGTCCCAAATTGATCCATGCATCTCTAGACTCAGTGCAATCTCAGGCAAAACCCCAGTAGCCTTTTTGAAGAAATCGACATGCTTATTCTAAAATGTGTATGCATTGGCAAGACAGTTTTGAAGGAGAAAGAAAAACTGGAGAACTTACACTGTCATATATCAGGACAATATAAAGCTGTAGAAGTTAAGAGTATAGGGTTGTCATAACAAACGGTGGACGAGAATAGAGACATCTAGAAATGAAAGCACATGAATACAATCACTTGATTTTTGACCAACGTGCCAATATGACTCACTGGGAAGAACAAGAACTTTTCAATTAATGGTGCCAGAACAGCTGGGTTTTCATACAGGAAAAAAAAATTACATATGACCCTTATTTCATGGCATACACAAAAGCTCATTTAAGATGAATCATAGGAGCACCCGGGCGGCTCAGTAGCTTAAGCGTCAGTCTCTTGATTTTGGCTCCGGTCATGATCTCGGAGTCCTGGGATTGAGTCTTGGGCTCCCTGCTCAGCGGGGAGTCTGCTTGTCTCCCTCTCCCTCTGCCCCTCCCCCTGCTTGAGCTCCCTCTCTCTCTCTCAAATAAGAGAGAATAAAAGATGGATCATAAAACCATGCATGATAACTAAAACTATAAAGCAGGAGACTGCATAGGAAAATATCTTCATGACCTTGGAGTAGGAAAATATTTTTTAAACAGGATGCAAAAAGTACTAGCCATAAAATTTTTTAAATGATAAATTGGATTCATCAAAATTCAAAACTTGTGCTCATCAAAAGACATCTAAAAAAGTGAAAAGGCAAGGAGACTAGGAGAAAATATTCACTATATATATATTCACTACATATATATACAATATGAAAAAGGAGATACATATATATATGGGAAAGGACAAATATTCAAAATATATTAAAAACTCCTATAAAAGAATAGGAAAAAGGTAATAAATGTTTTTAAAATGGACAAAAGGCTTGAACAGAAACTTCATGAAAGATGGTATCCAAGTAGCAATAAGCATTTGAAAGGGAGCTCAGTATGCCGTAAGGAAATTCATTATCTTCTTAAAATGAAGATCATAATTAAAGTTATGACCACCTATTCATCAAAAGGCACTATCAAAAACTAGAGTATTTATTATTTAAATAATAAGACCTAAAAAGATTAGTATCCAAAATACAAAAACTCTTCCATATCAGTAGGAAGAAGACAAACAGCTTCCCCCCAAATTTAGCAAAATTAATTCACAAAATCCCACAGAAAATGAGGTACGAATTTTCCGTACGTATATAAAACTCTCTTCAGCCATTAGTAGTCAGGGAAATGCAAGTTTAAATTATAGCAGCAGGGGCGCCTGGGTGGCGCAGTCGTTAAAACGTCTGCCTTTGGCTCAGGGCTGATCCCGGCATTCCGGGATCGAGTCCCACATCGGGCTCCTCTGCTAGGAGCCTGCTTCTTCCTCTCTCACTCGCCTTCTCTGTTCCCTCTCTCGCTGGCTGTCTCTCTGTCACATAAATAAATAAAATATTTTAAAAAATAAATAAATAAATAAATTATAGCAGCATACTTTTTATACCCACGAGAGTAGCAAATATTAAAAATCCTGCCAATCCCAAGGGTTGGTGAGAATGTGGAGCAAAGGAGCTCTCCTCGATTTGCTGATGGGAATTCAAAATGTCATCATCACCACTGGAAACTATTTGGCACTTGCACGTGCCCACCAGAAGACTTTTACAAAATGTAAGCAAACCAAATGTCCATCAACAGTAGAGCAGAGAGGTTTCTTGAGGTGTTACCACACATAGGGACGCTCTGTGAGAGTAACAACTCTATGAGCTAGAGCCATGTGCCCCAGCATAGGGAAAATCTTAAAAATACAACATTGGGCAAAAGAAGCAAGTCAAAGAAAACTGCATACAGTAGAATTCTACTCAAGTGAATAAACAGATAATGACTTAAAGGATTGATAGCTATACTTAGGAAGTAAAATCGCTAAATAAAAGAAAAAATAATTAGCGCAAAATTCGCTGTGAGGAAAGAGGAGAGAAATGCGATTGGTAAAGGGCATGGCAGTGTGTGTCTGATGGAGGATAATGTTCAGTTTCTTACCGTAGATGGTGAATACATAAGAGTTTATTTTATTATTTTTCTTAAAATTGTGTAAATGCTTTTTCATATATTCCTTTGCATGCTTTTTACAGTTCACAACTTAAAAAAAGAAGTTGCATGGTGTTCATTACTAACCTTTGACTTTATGAGTTCTATATTGTACCTTATTATCCATGATTTATAGTTTCTGAAAACTTGGATTCAATTTTTTTTGAAAGGACTATCATTTTCTGTTGTTTTGTGAAACTGTTTCAAAACATAAAACACCTTGGGGCCCCTGGCTAGTTCATTTGGTTAAGCATGTGACTCTTGATCTTGGGGTCTTGAGTTCAAGCCCCTCATTGGGTGTGTAGAGATTAAGTAAATAAATAAATCAAACATCTTAATTTTGGGCTGCTTCTTAGTGGGTGTAATGATTAGTTTTATGTGTTAACTTGGCTAAGCTGTTTAATCAAACACTAACCCAGGGGCACCTGGGTGGCTCAGTCTATTAAGCATCTGCCTTCGGCTCAGGTCATGATCCCTGAGGTCCTGGGATCAAGTCCCACGTGAAGCTTNNNCCACTCAGCAGGAAGTCTGCTTCTCCTTCTCCCTCTGCCTCTCCCCACAGCTCCTGCATTCTCTCTCTCTCTCAAATAAATAAATAAAATCTTTAAAAAAAAAAAAAAAACACTAACCCAGATGTTGCTGTGAAGCTTTTTATATATGTGGCTAACGTCTACAGTCAGTTGACTTTAAGTAAAGGAGATCACCCTTGATAATGTGGGTGGGCCTCATCCAATTAGTTGAAGGCCATAGGGCAAAAGCTGAGGTTTCTCAGAGAAGGCAAAATAATGCCTCAGGAATACAGCATCAACAGCTGCCACAGTTTCCAGGCTGCCGGCTTGCCCTGTGGATTTCAGACTTGTCTGTCTCCACGATCAAGTAAGCCAATTCCTTTAAATAAATTGGTTCCATTTCTCTCAAGAACCCTGGGCGATCTGGATTCTGGTCTCAGGAAGTGGGTGCTGCTGTAACAAATACTAACAATGGGGAAGTGCCCTTGAAACTGAGTAATGGGAAGAGGCTGGAAGGATTTTGAGGTGCAGGCTAGAAAAAGCCTGGATTGCCTTGAAGAGACAATTGGTGGAAATGTGGATGTTACAGACGATTCTGGTATGGGCTCAGAAGGAAGTGAAAAGAATGGTAGACAAGTATCTATCATCTTGGAAAATACATGTATCATTATAGAAAGAACGTCAGCAGAAATGTTAAAGGGGCTCTGGTAAGGCCTTCGAAGGAGGTGAGAAGTGTGCTATTGGACACAGGAAGAAGCATACCCTTTGTTGTGAATGTCAGACAATCTGACTGAATCGTGTTATGATGTTGGATGGAAAGTAGAACTTGTACGCCATGAACTGAGGTGTTTAGTTGAGTTTCCCAAGCAAAGTATGGAGGGCTGTGTTTTTCTTCGCTGCTTATAGCACACAGTATGGTAGAGAGAGAGAAACTGAGGAAGAGACATTTACTAAGTAAAAAGGAACTGGAACCAGATGATTTGGAAAATTGTCAGCTATCCATATTAGAAAAGATGAGAAATGGTGGTGTCTTTCATGTAGACACCACCCACGGTGACGCTGGACAGCCCTGTGGTGTGTGACTATGGAGCCAACCAGCCACTCAGCAGCAGGCCAGCATGAAGGTGAGGTTATCTAGGAAGCCCTGCAGAGAACGCTTGTGTCTAATGGCGTGGATCCCCGAGAGGGGGAGAGACAGAGTGAAGTGAAGGAAGAATGATCTTTGAAAAGGAGCTCAAGACCTTATAATGTATAGGAAAGAGTCACTGATACAGGGGCCAGAATGGGCAGAACCAGAGACCTAGAGGCTGGGGCCTCCACAGGCCCAGGGGGCAGAGACCATTGAGCCACAGAAGCTCATTCTCAGGCCTTGAGACCTCATGGAATTTTCCCTGCTGAGTTTTAGACTTGCTTGGGACAGGTGAACCCTTCATTGCTTCCATTTCCTCCCTTTTGGAATGGGAATATTTATCCTGTGCCTGGCCCAACATTTAATTTTGGAAGCAGAAAACCAATTCTCCAGTTGCACATGTACACAGAGGGAGAGGAATTTTGACCTAGGATAGACTACACCCAGAGGCTTGTCCCTACCACATTTAGATGACCTAAATGAGGAGATTTGGGGCTTTTTGAGTGGATGACATTTAGACTCTAAACTTAAAGTAGATGCTGGAATGAACTGAGACTTCGGGAGATACTGAGATGGGGTTAATGCATTTTGTACATGGACCAACATGAGTTTTGGGGGGTGTAAAGGGAGGACTGTACTGGGTTCAATAGTTTCCCCCCAAATTCATGTTCCCCCAAAGCCTGATAATGTGATCTTATTTAGATAGAAGGTTTTTGCAGCTGTATTCAAGTTAAAATGAGGCCATAGCAGATGATGGTGGGCCCTAATCCATTGACAGATTTTTTTTTAATTTGTATTTATTTATTTGACAGAGAGAGGGGGAAAGCACACAAGCAGGGGGAGGGGCAGAGGGAGCCTGACACTGGGCTCCATCCCAGGACCCCAGGATCATGACCTGAGCCGAAGGCAGTTGCTTAACCGACTGAGCCACCCAGGCACCCCCGTAGACAGATTTTTATAAGGAGCGTGTTTGTAGGAAGACAGAGATACAGACACAGGGAAAAGCCATTGGTGACACAGGCAGAGATTGGAGTGGCACCGATGCAAACCAAGGAACACCAAGGATTACCAGCAACTTCCTGAAACTAGGAAGAGGCAAGGAAGGATTCTTCTCAATAGCACCCCCCCACACCCCAGGGAGCATGGCCCTATTGACATCTTGACTGCAGACTTCTAGCCTCAAAAACTGTTAGAGAATCAAGTTCTGTTGTTGTATGCCATTGCATTGATGGCAATTTGTTAAAGCATCCTGGGAATCTGATTCAGGGGGCGTGGGAAGTGATTGCTTCCGGGGAAAGGGGATGAGGTGAGGAGTGGAACAGGTGTGTTCTCTTTCTCACAGCAAATCCTGTAAAGCTTTGCTTCTCTAAATCATTTGCACCTACAGGTGTAAAATCATTTGACTTTCAGGAAGGGAAGCAGTCAAATTATAGTTATAGATCAGGTAAACTTGACAGAGTTTATAGAAAAATAAACAAACCACTCTCACTTACGAATACCAAAGCAGAGGGTTGATTCCAAAACTGTAAAAATGATTCAATATTGAAAACTCTTTATATGATTCTCCACTTTAATAGAGAAAAAAGATGACCTTCTCCATAAATGCTGAAAAATAAAATTAAGTATCTTTTAGTTTCTGTAAAACGCTTAAGAAAGTAAGAATAGATAGGTACTTTCTTAGCGTGATAGCATACACCTATCATAACCTAAAAGCCAGTGTCGTCCTAAATGCACAAATACGAAAAGGAATTCCATTACACTCAGAAACAGGGCACCGATGTCCAGTATCATCTGGTCCCAGAAAAGGTAATTAAAGAATAGAAATCAGACATATAAAAATTAGAAAGGTAGAGATCAATTATCATTAAAGGCAAGTGAAAGTATTGTATCAAAGGTCACTTAGCTTATGCTTTAAAGAATCAGATAGTAAATGATCTCTGTTGCATTTTTTTCTCTTCCTTTTTCTTTAAAACAGTTCTTTCAAAATGTAAAAAATAAAAAATAAAATTTAAAAAATTTTTTTAAATTAAAAAAAACAACTCAGGGCGCCTGGATGGCACAGTCAGTGCAGCGTCAGGCTCTTGGTTTCTGCTCCAGTCATGACCTCAGTGTTGTGAGATGGAGCCGGAGTCAGGCTTCGTGCTCAGCTCTGCGCTCAGTGCAGAGTCCGCTTGGGATTCTCTCTCTCTCTCTCTCCCCCTCTGCCCCTCCCCCCTAATTTTTAGTTCTCAGTGGTACAAAAACTGTTCATGGCGGCCTTGTCCCAGAGGACATAGTTTGCAGATCCCTTGTATACCTGGAAAAAGGAGAATCAAAGGGAAATATAACAAACTCAAATAGAATTCAATAAATTCCATTTGTATATATATGGAAATCAAGCAGGACTCATATCTACAAAAATAGCCTGTTAGAAAATACAAAGAAAGCAAAGACCCTATTTAGAATAGCCAAAAAAAAAAAAAAAAAAAAAAAAAAAATTTTTTTATTTTTAAATCCTGAGAATAAACTTAACAAGAAATGTAGGCTCTATAATTTACAATTCTAATGCTACTGAAGGACACAACAGAAGATTTAACAATGCAGAGGCACTTGGATTCTCAGCATCATAAAGCTGTCAAAGATAGTTCATCTGTCAATTTAATGTCATCCCAATAAAAAGACCAAAAGGGTATTTTTTTGGAACTAGACTAGCTTGTTCTAAATTTCATATGGAAAAATTACCAAGAATAGCCAGGAAAATTTTGTTAAAATTAAAGTAACAAGGAAGGTTAAAGCTACCATATATAAAAAGCTATTCAAAGTCCTTAAAACATGAATGGAAACAAAGATCACTGACACCAAACAGAAAATTCAGAAATAGATTTAAGAGGGGGCGCCTGGGTGGCTCAGATGGTTAAGCGTCTGCCTTGGCTCAGGTCCTGATCTCCAGGTCCTGGGATCGAGCCCCATGTGGGACTCCCAGCTCAACGAGGAGTCTGCTTGTGCTCTCTCTCTCTCTCTCTCTCTAATGAATAAATAAAAGTCTTTTTTTTTTAAGAAAGAAATAGATGTAAGAGAATTTATGAGAATTTTGCATGTTAAATAAATGATTTTGGCTCAACTGGATATTCATCAGAAGACAAAATAAAGGTGATGCCCAGCTCACTATTAACATCAAGCTAGATTCTGACAGACAAAAGATTTCAATGAATTAATAAGTTACTAGACAGAAAGATGAGAAATATTTTATAAACTCACGTGAGAGAAAGTATGACAAAATCCAGAAGCATGAAAGAGTGATTTTTTTTTTTAATGTAAGCCTTAAACCCAATGTGGGGCTCGAACTCACAACCCCAAGACAAAGAGTCACATGTTCTACTGACTGAGCCAGCTAGGTGCCCTAAGAGTGATGAATTTTAACCTGTAAAAACTTTTTACTGTTTGTTTTCTGTGAAACAAAGGCAATAATAATAATAATAGTTATATGAATGCCTCAGTAGAACCAAAAGGATAAGCAACCAACTAGGGGGAAAAAAAACTGGGGGGGGGGAATCAAACTATTTTATTGAGGGGCTTCAGAGAAAGGTCAAAAGAGTAGGAGGATAATGACATTCAACTTCCTCAGCCCTGCCAGAATGTCCCCAGCTCCACAGGTGCCAAAAAAAGTAGGGAAAATATTTTTAGCTCATATGATAAGCAAGTCTTGTTTTCTTAATATATAAAGAACTCAAAGTAAATAATATAAAGAACTCCAAGTAAATAAGAGAAAACCCAACAATCTAATGGAAAAATAGACAAGGAATAGGAACAACTCTACAGAAAAAGAAACCCAAATAGCTCTGGAACATATGAAAAGATGTTTCAGCCTTACTCGTCATAAGAGAAATGCAACTTTAAGTTACAATGCAATACCGTCTTTTCACCTGTCGGGTTGGTAAAGATTTCTTTTTTTTAGGTTTGATAGCCTACCATGCTAATGAGAATGTAGGNNNNTAGACATTCACATATTATTGGTGCGAATGCAAATTGATATATCTTCTGTGCAGCAACATTTGCCAATCTCTATCAAAATTACAAGGTAACATACCCATTGAGTCAACAATTGCATCTCTGGGCGTCTATCCTACAAATATGCCTGCACATACGAAAAATTGCTGTCAGGAACATTCATCGTTTGTAACAAGAATCCAATGACCCTACCTTGGAAACAACGTAAGTGCTTTATCATCAGTGTAAATTTTGATACATCCATATAATGAAATACTATGTATCATCTATTAAAAAGTGTATGGCAGTTATTTGTCCTCATAGAGAAAAATTGCTAAGATATGTTGTCAAATGAAAAAAGCAAGGCATAGAACAGTGCATATAATAGGCTACCACTTGTCTACAATACATATATATATGTACAGTGTGTATGTATGTGTTGTGTGTGTATAAAAATCAAGAAGCTGGCAACTGTGGTTGTCTCTGAAGAAAGGAACAAGGTAGAAGGGGTACAGGAATGGAAGGGCAGGTTTTCTCTTTACTAAATATCTATTTTTTGATGTGCGATGAAAATGTAGAACCTGTTTAATGATTTTTTTGAAGATTTTATTTATTTATTTGGGAGAGAGAGAGAGCATGAGCAGAGGAAGGGGCAGAGGGAGAAGGACAAGCAGACTCCCTGATGAGCAGGGAGCCCGATATAGGGCTCGATCCTAGGACCCTGAAGTCATGACCTGAGGTGAAGACAGACGCTTAACCGACTGAGCCACCCAGGCGCCCCTAACAATTTTTTTTTGAGTAATCTCTACAGTTGGGGCTTGAACTCAGACCCAGAGGGCAAGAGTTGTGTGCTCTACTGACTGAGCCAGCCAGGTACCCCAAGCCTATTTTTAAAGTAAAGTAATATAGGGTTGCCTGGCTGGCTCAGTCAGTTAAGCATCTGATTCTTGGTTTCAGCTCAGTTCATGATATCAGGGTCGTGAGACTGAGCCCTTGTGTTGGGCTCTGCGTTCAGCAGGGAGTCTGCTTGAGATTCTCCCTCTCCCTCTGCTGCTCTGTGCGCTCTCACGCGCGCGCACCAGTGCACACTTTCTCTCTCTCTCTTTAAAATAAGTAAGTCTTTAAAAAAAATAAAAAATGAAGTAATATACGCTCATTGTAGAAATCAAAAATATTAAGGAAGCAAAATAATAATCTCACTACCAAAGATAATTTAACATTTTGGTGATTACTTCCAACCTTGTCTTTTTTTGAGCATATCGTATTTTTTAGGGTATGTTTAGGTATGTTAAGATCACACCATGTATGATGTTTATCATTTCCTTTAATATTATGTAATGAACATTTTCCTATTTTCCATTTCAAAATGTATTCCTCTATACGAGTCTCTAACTTTTTACTGGTTCAGAGCTGGGATTATATGGATATCTTTATTTCATTTTACATCATGTAGGCAGCATCTCAGGAAGAAATATGCTGCATGTAACACCAATGAGTGGCCCTCAGCATCTTCTGATCCAAGCTTATTGAAGAAAAGGCTGAATGATCTCAAGAGTCCTTCTTATAAACTATAATACTTGGTAGGGACAGAGAAATAGAAGTGACCATATATTTCTTAGCAAAAGCCGCCAAGTGGTGGAGAAGGAAAACATTAGCAACCACCTAGGAGGGCATACGAACCTTCCGGGACCCTGCGGGGGCCTCAGCAAGGTCCTGGAACTGGGGCCAAGGCCACCAGAGACGACAACCCAGGTCCTTCACTGGGCCCCAGGGTCATATTTGCTATCAGTGAGGATCTTTTATAACCCAAGGAATAGACTTAATGTGCATTTTTGAGCACACGCTAAATGACAATAGTCTGCTAGGCACTAGGAATCAAAAATGAATAAGATACAGGCTCTTGCTTCAATGGGCTCCATTCCGGGAGGTGGTGGGGTGGGGTGGGGCGGGGTTGGGGGGTGCAGCTTCCCATGGGAGCAATTACAAAGTAGGGAGGTGAACATTCAACAAAAGTGTGTGGCAGCTGTCACTCCTCGGCCTTCCTGGGCTTGCCTCCACAGCAGTTGGTCACCTGGCATTCTCCCCTTTGTGTCCTTCCTGAAGGACACCGGTAGTATTTATTGGGTTAAGGGCCCAACTCTTCCAGTATGACCTCATTTTAACGAATTGCATCTGCAGTGACCTTAATTTCCCAATAAGGTCACTTGCCGGGTTTTATACGCACAATTCAATGCATAACCCTTGCTTACTAGATACTTGGGGGAGTGGATTAATAGACAAATACATGAACACATGGGAATGGGGTAGCTTGACTAGAAATGGCACTAATGAATTCCCTGGTGGCACACAGCTTTCCCTCCGTGTGCAATTTCATCTGCTCTCAGTGGCAATTGCTGAATAGTAAACCCATTTTTAACTGGTGAAGGAAGGCAGCCTTTCCCACCCCCCTTCAGATACACATTTTCGTCCACACCAGTCTCACTACCACCCTGTGGAGTATGAAATCACGTTATCCCCATTTTGTGGATGGGGAAACTGAGGCGCAGAAGGGCCATGTGGCAAGACAAAGCCCTGTTACCAAGTGACGAGACCAAGACCACAGCCCGGAACTTCACGCCCACAGGCATTTTTTTCTCATAAAAAAATTACCTATTTTTTTTCATTTCACATAGAATACATGAACAAATGTTCACCATAAAAAATTCAAATAATACAGAATTACGTCAACCAAAATGTTAAAAAGCCCCTTTACCACTCCCAAACCACTCCCAGGCCCAATCTGTTCCCGGGACGTGACTCTATTTGCAGCCTTGTATCTCTTTCCTGGCTTTCTTTCTCTGCATTTACTGTCCAATATGTATATTTATGCCTATTTTTAGTGCTTGTTTTTTATTTACATAAAGGGGATCACACTCTTTGTGCTGTCCTGGTACTGGCGTTTTCCACTTAACGACACCCTGGAGATGTTTCTCATGTGTCAGCAAAGCTGATTTCACCCTGGGTGTATGGGCACAGCGACAGGGCCGCCTCCTGCCTCTGCCGGTCAGGCTTCTCTTCCGACTGGTCAGCTCCCCTGCTCAAGTGGGGGGGGGGTGCCTATTTTGAATATCGCCCTGGGTATTAAAACATACGGTCCGTGTTCTTCATTTGAACTGCGGTATGGTGCTCCACGGGACAGAGCTGCCATTTTTACGCAATCGTGTGCACATTTAGGTTTTTCCTGTTTTTCAGTATTTTAAACAATGTTGCCCGCCATCCTGTACCTGCCCTTTTGTGAACATGTGTGAAAATGTGAAATATTCTCTCCAGAGACCCTTGCATGATAGAGACGTTTGAGATCTCTTCCTGCCTTGTGGTGGGACCCCTGGAAGGAGCCCCCCCCCCCCAGCATCTGCAGACACTGTAGGCATATTACCTAGAACAGGCTGGCCACCCAGGGCTGCACTTAGGATCAGATCACCTGGGGAGATTCTGAATCAACACCTGTGCCTGGGCCTCACCCCGGGGAAATCCGATTTAACCAAACCAGGGTGGCTCCCAGGCACTGGGATTTAAAAAAAAGCAAAAACTTCTGTAGGTGATTCGAATGTATAGTCAAGGTTAATAACCATTAACAAAGGACCTCTAAGTCTTTTGTAAAGGGCCTACCAAAAGATTTAAAACCTCAAAAAGAAAAAGTATTAACAAAAGGAAGGCAGAGAGGACAGAAAAAGGAAAGGGGTGCTTTCCTCCCAGCATGCTGAGCCAGCCCCACCTCCAGCCCCCCCCCCAGGGGCCCCCCCTGCAAGTCGGGCTGGATCTTTCCCCTGCGGGGCTGCATTCTCCCCTGTGGATCTCTGGACATGTTCCCTTCCTCTAAAATAAGACCCAACCCTACACCAGTGCTTTCCACGCTCTGTGAGGATAAGGACTCCTAACAACAAGGGAACTCAGGGCAGTGGAACAATTCTGTACGATGCCATAGTGGTGGAGTCATGACATTGTACACCCAGCAAAACCCACAGATTGTACAGCACAATGAGCGGCCCCTCACAAAGTTCATGAGCCATGAACCTCAGTTAATAATCATGTATCCATCTTGGTTCATCAATTGTAACAAAGGTATCAGACCGGTGCAAGATGTTAGTAATAGGAGAAACTGAGGGGTTGGAGGAGTATAAGGGAACTCTGTTACCTTCTGCTCAATTTTTCTGTAAACCTACTTGGAAACATAAAATCTGTTCATTAAGAAAAAGGTCTCCCCATCAGGAGTCCTTCCTCCGCCTCTCTCCATCTCCCCAGAAGACTAGTCGAACCTTTTAAGATCTTTTGAATGAGAAATTGCAGAATGACCCAGACCATGAGGAACTCCATCGGGCTTGTAAATAAATCACTGACTGATCATCCCAACAGCAGGGCCCGGCAAGAAAGAGAACCTCGCTGTGTTTGGAGTGCACGGCACCTTGTTGCTCCAGTCCCCAGTGTGTGTGTGTGTGTGTGTGTGTGTCTGTGTGTGTGTGTCTGTGTGTGCGTGTGGCAGTGTGCCTCCAGCTCCCCAGGCCTCCTTAGTCTCTGCTCTTAAGTCCTCCCAGGCCATCCAAGGGTTAAGGACCTCGGGATGGTGTGAACCCCTCACACTACCTTTTCCCTCACTTCACATTTCTCTGTCCCAAGACTCCTATTTCAGCAGAGGTTAATCTGATTAGAGTTAAGGTGCTAATAACTTGAATGAATGCCATTAAACAGTACTAGATAAAATCTGCATTTCAACAGAGGTGCCCAAAGGGCCAGAGGCTGGAATGTCAAGCATCTGGGTAGGGCCATGGGAGTGAGGCTTGAGAGGGGTCCTTTCCCCTGACCACTGGGGAGCCTCCCCCTAGGATCTAATAATCCCTTTCATGAGCACAGTATTCTACAGTTTGTAAGGCAATTTAACAATGATTTTTTCCAGGGCTTCTAAGGGTCAATACTGTGCTAAGTCCTTACATACATGATCTCATTTTATTTTCCAAGCAACCCATTAAGGTAAGTTGTAGGTTGAGGTATCATTGTCTCCATTTGGCAGAGGAAGTGCTTGAGGTTGGGTGAGCTAAGAAACTGCCTGTGTGTGTGACAGAGGTGACATTCAAATCCAGTTTGAATTCTACTTTAATCCCTTCCCTTCTAATCTATGGATCCCTAACTATTACTGGAAGTTAAGCATAGCAGAATTTGTCACTCCTAGGTGACAACAATGGGTGGGACCTCATGTGCATGTCGCTTTCCCTTTACCAGAACAGACCTTCCCCCACTCCCCATCTCCCTGCTAGTCCTCCCAGGCCTCTTGGCCCTGCATGGTTAGCTAATATTATCAGCCCTGTTTGGAGGGATCCCCAAATTTCCCAACCTGACTCTGCCTTCAAGCCAGCTTTGAGACAGGCTGTGTTGGCCTTTGAGAACCTTTAGATTGAGTTCTAGTGGGCCAGGCCATGGCAGCGTATGGTAAAGGGGCCAAGAACCCGTAATTCACTAGTTCCTTCCACTCATCAAGTGTCTGCAAAAGTTCAGGGTGTGGGATACCAAATATGACTGAGATGAGGTCCCCACCCTCAGAAAACTCCTGTCCATAGAGGAGGAAAGAAGGGTGGGAAGGAGAGGGGGGAATTGAATGGACAGGCAGTTGATTGGAAAAAAACCCACAAGGGGTTTTGAAATTGCTTCCTGTCTACTGAGAACCACTCACATACTCTTCACACTTTCAAGGGCTCCTCTAACTCAGTCAGCTTTTCCATAGTTGTGGTCATTAGACAGGAGACAGTAGGAAGCAATGTACAGGAGCCATTTCAAATCTTATTCATTCATTTATTCAACAAATTGATATCAGGTGCCCACTTTGTGCCCAGCACTGTTCTGAAGCCTGGTGCATACAGGAGGGAAATAAGACAAACAAACCCCAAGCTTCTCCTTGAGCCACCAGATCATAATTAGGTAATTAAGTAGCTTATAGTACAACAGCAGGTGATATTAAGTGCTAGGAAGAAAAAGAAGGCCACTTAAGTTGAAGGTAAGAATATATTACTTTTGAATAACAATTCCATATACACATTATGTGACTCATGGGGGTGCCAGCAACAATTCTATCTGAAAAGCACAGCTCTGTCATCTGAAAATTGTTAAACTGTAAATACAGAAGAAATGAAGGTATCGCACACACAAAGACAAGATAGCACTTACCAGAAACAGGATCTGAGGCACGGGCACAGTACTGTACAGAGTACGTTGAAGGCTTTGACACTGGACAGCCCTGGTTCAAATCCTGCTTCTTCATTCGCTAACCATGTGCCTTTGGGAATTACTTGATTTTTTTAATTTGCAATTTTCTCACTTGAGACATTGGGACAGTGATCTCTCTCTTAAAGGTTGTGGTGAAGTTGAAAAATCGGTAATATTTGTGAAGTACACAATGTCTTGGCTCAGTAAATGGTAACTACTGTTATTAATTTTTGCTACCAAGAGCTGAGATGGTCCAAATATTTCTTCTTATTTTAATCATTGTTAGTAGAAAGCATGATATTTATATTTGTAACAGTTTATTTTTTTAAGTACTTTTACATATACTGTCTTACTCAATCCCTAGCAAATTTGAGTTGGGTATTATTTGGGGACATTTTCCTGGGAAAGACATTATCCATATTTCATATAAGAAAACTGAAACTACATGATATATTGAAGATCAGACATGGTGAATGATAAAGCCAGAACTTAACCAAGACAGTCTTAGCCCAAACCCACCTTCTCTCTCCCTCTGCATTTTCAATTGACTTCCAGGGGGCTATTACTAATTTTGGCTCCTGAATGTCTTTCAGAGCTGTTCACTTTCCTCAACTGTTACCATCCTCATCCAGGCTACAATCTACACCTCTCCCATCTAGCCCCTGCTGGACTGCAAAGTGCAGAAACTGGTTTCCTGGCATCCGCTCCTGTCTACGCCTTACTGCTAAGATGACCTCTCCAAAAGTGATCATAACCCCCTTTGCTTCTCACTCCTCAGCAGTTTCCTGTTGCTCTCAGGAAAATGTCCGAAGGCCCAGCCCACCTCCCTGACTCCTTCCCCTCCACTATTTTTCAGTTCTTCATTCTGCATCCCACCTGCATTGGCCTCTAGTTCTGAACACACCCTGCTTCCTCTCCCCGGGGGCCCTCTTTCCTGGGCTGATCCTTTCTCCAAACACAGCTATCCCCTCTCCAGCGCCTCTCCCTGCTACTTCCCACTCATCCTTGGTATGTGCCACCCTCCCCTCATACACCTTCCCAATGTGGGTCAGGTTTCTATGTGAAATGCTCTATCAGCTAGGAATTTCATTCATCTCTAAGCAGCAAAGACCCCCGTCCCCCAAATAGTGGTTTAAATAAGATTGGTTGGCAGGGGTAGGGGACGGATAGGCAGCCAAGACTGGTGACAGCACTACTGTGTCTTCTGGGGCAGAGCTCTCTTCCTCAGGCTTGTCAGAGGGCTTCCCAGAGCTCTGGCCATCACAACACCCACTACCCTCTATTAGAGAGAATTCCCAGAAGTCCCACCCAAGAACTTTTATTCCACTTATTGCACCCAAATGGACTCAAGAGCCACACCTGTTTTCAAGGAGAGGCTAGGAAAAGTAGAATTCCAGCCGGGCCCTCTATCCCCTCTAACCAAATAGGGATTCGGTGACTAAAGGAAGGGGAGACGGGCCATTGAAGAGGCCATCAGCAAGCAGCCTCTGCTGCACACACTTGCCCAGAACAGTCTCCTTTCCTTCATAACTCTTCACTGAGTTGGAAGTTACACGTGCGTCGGTTTGAGTATTGTATGAGTATCTACCTCCCACTGGGTTGTAAAGTCCTTGTGCAGAGGCTGTGCTTGGCGTTTGTTCATGATAAATTGCTAATGCCTGGCACAGCACCTGTCACATGCAGGTGCTCTATAGATATTTGTGAAATGAATGAATGAAAAGCAAACATTAAGTAGTGTCTTCTTCCTGGAGGCATTTGTAGCGTATGCAATTCCCAGTGACTTTGTAGTGATGAGGGTAAGGTACCAACTTGATTCCTACATATTTGGGGATCTGCAAACAAATGCAAAGAACTGTGGGACAAGACGTAATTATGGCTTCCGTAGAAGAGACGAAACACTGAATGGTTGCAGACCATGATATGTTTAAGCAGGAGACTAATTCCTCCTTGGCCAGTCCTGGAGAGCACCTAAGTTGTTGGCCCGCTGTGTAGTACTGAATGGTCTAACATAATGAGCCAGAGGCCCATGAATTCCTGACCGTGTAATATCATTAACATCCAGGGCTTGACTTGAAAATGGCAGATTAGGGGTGCCTGGGTAGCTCAGTCGGTTAAGTGTCTGGCAGATTAAGTCCCTGAGGGGCACACATTGTCCAGAAGCCCCTGGCACACTGGAATCTATAGTAGAAAAAGTCAGTCAGTAACTCTCCAAAACATAAACCATGGGAAGTAAGTTATAGAATATTTGTCCTGTTAAGAAATCTTAACAATGGAGCCCCCGGGTGGCTCAGTCAGCTAAGCGACTGCCTTTGGCTCAGGTCATGATCCCAGAGTCCCAGGATCAAGTCCTGCATCGGGCTCCCCACTCAGCGGGGAGTCTACTTCTCCCTCTGACCCTCCCCCCTCTCATGAACTCTCTCTCACTCTCTCTCTAAAATAAATAAATTTTTTAAAAAAGAAAGTTTAGCAATGACCTTGCCAACCCCTTCGTCTTACACACCAGGACGCTGAGGCTCAGAAAGATGAGGTGTTTAACATGGGAAGTTAGAGACAGAATGAGGCTTGCAATCAGGACCCCACTCTTCATAACAAAGCACTCAGGATCATCAGGGGCCAGAATGCAGAGGGCCCGCAGTGAGAACTGAGCCTCCTTCCCCACATCCCTTACTTCTTCTCTCTGAAGATGTTTAAAAATGAACAAACAAACTAGAAGACAAAAGTGTCCATCTTCCCATGGGCAGTTCCCTTGTAAACGTCAATTTTCATCCCCTTACATCCTCTAATGAAGGCTCTGCCTTGATCGGCAGACCCAAATAGAGCTACACATGTGGCTCTGGGCTTGCTTAGCCAACTATCAATAAACAAAGCAGTCTCTCCAGGCAGCCAGTGGCCACTGAATTGTAAGCAGTGATTCCATAGATCCCGCTTTCAAGAAACTTAGATTCTATTAGAGTGCACAGGATGTGTATCTGAAACAAATGACCAGCGGACAGAAGGTGCTGGACTGACCTTCATCCAGAGAAGAGAGCCAGCTGCCTCCTTTGCCCTTCATGGTACCCCCACTTTCAAGCAAGATGCACTGGAGACCCCTGTAGAAGGAATCAAACCATTGCTCTTTCGTGTTTTCATTTGAAATTTTAAGCTCCGGGTTTCTGACATAATTCTTTACTTACTAATCTCATTATTGTTCAGTAATTTTTTGTAAGTCAATATTTATTGATTAACTGTCTAAATGAATTAATTAACAGAACATATGTAATAACGACTTATGGAAGAATGTGTTACAAATAACTCAGTGAAGTTTGCTGCAATTATCTTTTATTTAGTATGCACTATGTTCCAGGCACTTTGCACACATTATCTTTAATCCTCACAACAAACATGCAAGGTAAGTATTTAAAGAGGGCATCTTTTGCCCAAAGGCACACAGCTTTTTAAGTAGTGGAGATAGGATCTGAACTCAGTCCTGGCTGACTCCTAAGTCTTTGGTCTTCCACTACCACACTACTTTTCAACTTTGCAGAATGCACTTGTCCATGCAACATAGATCAGCCCTGTCCTTTCTACTTTGGGAGTCAAATGAAATATGTAACTTGTTTTTCAGTCCAGCTTATGGCCCATTTTTCTGGGCCAGTGGACAAGCAACTACTTTGCAAGTATCAGGTGGGATGTGGGAAGTATCCTGACTTCCGCAAATGGATAGGAAGCAGGCAGTGGGCATTCAGAATATTTTCACCAGAAAGGTATTCTAAGAGTGGTAGAAATGCTTGAAAGAAACAGGCCAAGATAAAAGGGATTTCTCATCCCCTTTACAGATGATGTTCTGCTAGCACTCCCTAACACAGAGGACAGAGGCCGATCTTTCATGTGACAGATTGTTTAGACAATGCCTCGCCTTTCTGGTGGAAAGGGTCCTGGGGTTAAATTTCCTCTAAGGACTCTCCCACCATCTCATACCCCTTGAATCACTGGTGGGAGACACATACATTGGTGCCAGTGTGGAACCAGCGATGCACAGAAGGGGAGGAAGTGTGGGAGAAGGGGACAGGAGGGGTACAAGAGCCCACTCCAAACTTAATGCAGAGTTATCCATCAACCTCTGTCGTTTCTGACTCTGGGTTGTTTACAAAACCCTCACCCTAGTCTGCACTGGGCTGGCTTAAATAGCCTTTGTTCCTTCTTTAAGAAGGGGGAATTGATTTTGTTATAGCCAAAGCAAAAACCCTAACTTTTCCCCCAAGCAAGACACACCCAAAAACTGGCCTGGGGGAAATGGGGCAGCTTTCCATTGAAATTCAACACCTAAGAAGTATGGATGTTTTCTCCTTAAGGCTTCTTTATCCCCATCTCTCTCCCCCTCCACTGTTTATGTAAGTTTATCTACTAATAGCACAGGGTGGGGGAATGGGAGTGTCAAGCAACCTACCGGAGTGAGTGCCACTGATTCAAGACATAAAGGGATGAAGAGAGGAGGCAAGAAAATCAGATTCTCAGTCATTTCACAATGATCTGCATATTCCTGTAAAGAGTAGGACCTGGTCAGGAAATTTCTTAGGGGAAAATGGACTTCTCTTTAACTTCTCTTTAAGCTCATTCATGAGTGAGGGAAGATAGGGGAAGCTTCATGGACACCAACTAAGACTGAGAGCCATGCAATGCAGCACTGGGGACTGTCTCATAAATTCTACCTGCTCACACCAAGGGGTCAGGCACAAGTAAGCCAACTGGTCAACCCTAAGTCAGAAGCTGGGCATCTCGTCTGATCTGAGGGTAAATGCTCCCCTCTGCCCTCAACACAGTCCTCTTGTCTACCCTTAACCCACCCCTCACAAAAAAAAAATGTATGCTCAGGGAAAGCAAATTCATTTTAATATGACTTTAGGGAAAGCAGCTGAAGGTAGGTCCATTGCTTACCTCAGGAAAAAACCAAAACACTCATAAAAATTCCCAAGTTTCTAATATCCCTGTATCCCCTGATCAGGGATGCTAGTGCATCTCAACTGACCTATGAACTTTGGGAAACTAGAGCATTTGGCATATGCGTATTTCTTTTTTAAGATTTTATTTATTGATTTGACAGAGAAAGAGAACATGCCCAAGCAGGGAGAAGGGCAGAGGGAGAAGCAGGCCCCCCACTGAGCAGGGAGCCCAGTGTGGGGCTCAATCCCAAGACCGTGGGATCATGACCTGAGCAGAACGTAGACACTTAATCAACTGAGCCACCCAGGTGCCCTGGCATATGTATATTTCAAGAACTTGAGTTGTAAACCCTTTTGTGCAGTGTGAGCCTGTTCCCCCTAGCCCGTCTTGGCTCTGGGTAGCCATGGGTGTGGGCAACTGAGAGATGGTGGTGGAGACCGTCCTGGGCTCTCCTCCTGTGGGCTGTCTGGCCAGCTGAGCTCCTGCGGTGGGTGGGGAAGGCAGCCAGGCTTGAGGTTCAGTCAAGCATCTTTCATGAATTTACTTTCCACAGGAGCTTGAACTGGCAGAACCCAAAAAGCATTTTGTCCCCAGCATGTTCTCCCTTGATTTTCATACCTTTCTGGATTTCAAGGGTAACATAATTCAAGGGTGTCTGATTTATTGAAAATAGCTCAGCAAAGTCTGGTTTGTGAAAGCTATTTGATAACTAAGATGTCTTTCTTTTCCTCTCGGTCCATCTCCTCCAAACCCTACCCCTGGCTGGAAGCTGGAGAGACCCAACCCAAATTATAGAGGGAAGTGGAGCCGTGGCATGGTGCAGAAGTGTATTTAATCCCTCAAAATACGCCATGATTCTTATCCCTAATTCACAGACAAGAACACTGAGGCTCAGCCAGGGCCATGACAGTTTGTAAATCAGCAAAGAGGGCTTTGAATAGGATTGCCTGAGTCCTCATCCCAGGAAGCAGGGTGTTCAGCCCCAAGGATGCCAGCCAATAGTTTACTCTTCCATTGGCTTTTTCTTCTGTTTCCTCATTCTGTAGCCCTCCACAAGCAAGAGTCTAGAAGGATCATCTCACAGTTTTCCAGCAAAACAGGTCTCATTTATACTATGCTATTACCATTGAAAGTTGGCCAGGTCCTTAGCCACTGATGCTGGTGGGGAGCTTGGGGAGGCAGGGCTCCACGTGAGGTGTACAATAGTGCCTTGACCAGTTCTAATTGTGAGTGTGCCACTCAGGGGCCATGTCATGCCAGGCCTTAGGTTCCCCCGCTGTAAAACAAGATGGAACTGCTCATCTTCACGACTCCTTCCTACTCTGACAATCGGCAAGTCTAAGTCAATACAGACATCTTGGGGCACCTGGGTGGCTCAGTCAGTTAAGCGTCTGCCTTTGGTTCAGGTCATGATCTCAGGGTCCTGGGATCAAGCCCCATGTCGGGCTCCCTGCTCAGCGGGGAGTCTGCTTCTCCTTCTGCCCCTTTCCCTGCTTGTGTGCTTGCTCTCTCTCAAATAAATAAATAAAATCTGAAAACAAACAAACAAACAAACAAACAAACATGTTGGTGCCAGAAAATGATGGTGCTCCAGAGGTATCCGAAGACACAGCTGGAGCTCAGGGGCTGCAGTTCCAGCCACGGGGATTCAGATTAGAGAAAAGGGCTGCCTGAGCAACCGCGAAACACAGGAACACTTAGGGAGCGTTTACAGAATTTCTTTCCCGAAAATATACAGCCATCACCCTAGTTAGAATTAGTCTCTCTAATAAGACAAAGAACAAAACGCTTTAGGACCTGTTAGCCTGGAAAAACACAGTGAGAACGGACAGGAGTCTCGTGAAGAGAGGCAGGGTTGAGGCGTACTTCCAGCCGAGGAAATCAAACCTGACCTGCCTCCTTTACAGAGTTGCCAGCACGGAATAAGATAACATCGCTGAAAGCATTTGGTCAGCCGTTCGGTGCCACGGCAAGAACAAGGGATCTGTATTGTGCACAGGAGCTCGGGGTTCTCTCTTGAGGCCTTAAGGATAAACAAAGGCAGGACTGCCAGCCACCCACCAGACAGGAGTCTGGGCTGAGAAGTATAATGGAGTCCAAACAAAGCTGGAAGATAATTCATGAAATCAAAGGATTCGAAATTAAAATCAAGGCATCCCACTGTGGCTTACCATGACCAAAAACATATCATCATCGTCTCTGTTATCATCCATCACTCTTCCTATATGCATTTTTCACATTTCTCCCTTGATCCTCACCACACCTTACGGGAGCAGTTCAGGGAGCTATTACCCCATTCTACAGATGACAACACTGAGATTCAAAGGGGTTCCATGAATTGCCCAGGGTCATACAGCTGGCTGAGTGGTGCAGCACTTCTTCCAGCTCCAGGTCGAGGCCACTACCCTTTTGACCAGCCTTTGGCTCTCTTCCGTGATTCCTTCCTTTGTTCCTGAGTTCATTCTTTCAAAGGGTATTTAGTAAGCATCTTTGAAACACAGGAAACAGTTAACTGGAGTAAATTTTCTTTCTAATCTCATTGTGAATTTAGAACATTGCAGTGGCATAGTGGGGTGCCTGGGTGGTTCAGTCGGTTAAGCATCCCGCTCTCGGTTTCTGTTCAGGTTGTGGTTGAGCCCGGAATCAGGTTCCTCCCTCAGCACAGAGTCTGCTTGAGATTCTTCTCCACCCTGCCCCTCCATCCCTCCCTCAACTCGCTCTCTTTTGCTCTCTCTCAAATAAATAAAATCTTAAAAAAAAAAAAAATTCGGTGGCATACCACGCCTCTGCTCTAAAACCACCCACTGTCGTCTCCCTGTCTTGAACATTTCTTCCCATGCTGATGAGGTCTTGAGGATCTGGCCCTCCTCTCTGACCTCCTCTTTTGCTTCTTCCCATCTCTCTCTCTCTCTCTCTCTCTCTCTCTGTGATCTAAGCACATTGATCTTTCAAGTCCCTAATGATTCCTGTCTCAGGGCCTTTGAACATGACATTTTCCTGCACACACATCTGCACTATCCCCAGAAATCAGGCCTGACCTCAAACGTCCTGTCCTCAGAGAGGATTTTCCTGACCAACCTATCACATCGTCAACACACACCGGGTCTCTTATCACAAGTCTCTGTTTTCTTTATGGCACTATCATGATCCACCATTTTCTTATTTATTTTTACTTCTTTGTTGTCTTTCTCCCCTGACCCACCCTCAGGAATGTAAATTCCAAAAGTGGGGGCCTTGTCTGTCTTGTTCACCAAAGTAGTCTCCCATCCTATGTGTTACACGTAGCAAGCACGCAGGAAATATTTATTGAATAAAGTCATGAATTACTGGTCAGAGTATTTACTGCATGGCATTCAATGCACTATGTACTCTATGCAGCTATGGGTAGAAAAAGTCTTTAGGTTCCACTGAAATCTAATCACCTACAAGGAAAAGTTGCTGTAGTAACAGTCAGATGCACACACAGTGGCAACCTAGATCAGAATAATTCCTCCATCTCTTGTTTTGCTTGTTTGCATATGGCCTCAGTTTATGAACACAGTTTCTTCAGCTTCCAAGCTTCCCTTGGAGCCCCCAGTCTCTGAGAAATGCTGAATACCAGAAACGTATAATAAACTGTAAGCAATGGACAACAACCTCTTCGGAGCAGCCATGAACTAAAAAATGCTGACAGGTCACAGAGGGGACTGTGTGTCCAGCCAGAGCAAAGACTCCCACCCCTGGACCCAGAACCAGACTTGCAAGAAATCAATCTAGAAGATCCCAGCTCGAATCTCTTTCAGGAGCTTTTCCCCTCACAGTTGGCACCTTTTTCTTAGTTAGTTCTTGCTTTTATTTTCCCCTTCCCCTCTTCTCCCTTGCTTTTATGAAAGGAGCTGGAAAAACCATTCACATGAAGGAGTAAAAGACTAATAACCTGCTGCAGACTAAGAGAGAAGAGAGCCACGCCAAGGAATAAAGTTATGGTGGAATTCTAAGCATCTCCAGCAGCTGGATAGGAGTGTTCTCCCAGCTCCCTCTTGCCCCTTCTGGGGTGTCTTGGAAGAAAGACCTCCCAGGCCATGTAATCATGCTGATACACACAAGAGATCCTGAATCTATAGGTAAAACAACACTCCTGCAAGGTTAAAAGAGCAGTACAGTCACATGGCCTGAAGATAAATCTGGAGGGAATCTTTAAGAAATGGCTGGGCCTTGTTTACACCCACCATTTTTGTGAGAAATTTCCATTGGGTATCTTAAAGGCATCTGGTTGTAGAACTCTTAACTCTTATCTTAACCCAGTAATATGGAATGTAATCATAGAGATGAGTGTGGGTTTAAGGAACTTTAAGAAATATAATTACTCATTTACAATGCACTTCTTTATAGCTGCAGGCATGGGGATAAGACTCATACCAGCTTCTTTGCTAAGGTTTGAATTATGTAGCATTAATATGATTCTGAGAAGAGTGTAATAAATATAGTTTCCATTTTTTAAACAGTGCTTTGCCTAATGCTCATGACCATCCTATGAAACAGCCATGGTCATCCCTATTTTTCAAACAAGAAGACGACTAAGGGTCACAATAGTAAACACACCTGCCCAACTAGGTAATGGCAGAGCCATGATTCCTTCTGATTCTGAAGACCTTAATCTTTCCTTGAACTTCCTTCCTCACATTTGTAACTCACAGTAACCTACTGAAGAATGAGCTTGTAATTCCCAATAAAATGTACGCAATTGTACATGTAAGTTCCCAAACTAGAAGTGAACATTCAAACTAAATTTTTAGTCATTTGTTTGGGTATTTTTGGGTCAGGCTACATGATATTCATTTCTTCAAATATTTATGGAGCAGATACTAAGTGCCTGATAATACTGTTGGAGGGGGGCAGAGATCTAGCAGCAAACAGAACGGCCCAACAGTCTTATCTTCAAGGAGCTTACATTCTAGTTGGGGTACAGTGGAGAATAAACAAGTAAGGAAAGTATAGATGATGTCAAGTAGTGGGGAGTGCTGTGGAGTAAAATGAAACAGGGAGTAGAATGTGGAATGCAGAGTTGGGGGTTGCAATTTCAAGTAGTCTGCTTGGAAGAGGACTCACAGAGAAGAAGGGGTTTGAGTAAAGACATGATGGAGGTGAGGGTGGGGGAGCAAAGCAGGTAAATATCTGGGGACAGCTCATTCCAGGAGTGGGGACAACAAGGACAAATGTCTTAGGGTGGGGTGTGTCACTTTTGCTGTTAATTACAGAAATAATTAATTTTATGAAAAATATCAGTCTTGTAAGTTGTTTGGTATAGTAAATGCCAGAATAAGAGAAAAAAAGTCTTTAATCTCTTGAGAGAGAATCAGAATGAGGGGTTATTCCTAGAGACAGCTGGATCTGCTTGAAGGCTGAGGCCTACTAGGGCACTGGAAGTGCTTTCTATCTGGATCCAGACGGGATTCAACGCTTAGCGTCATCTACTGTACACTTAGGTTTGTGCACTTCATGCTGTGAGGTTATACCTCAGTAAAAAAATAACTTTTTTAAAAAGAGAACTTAGTTTTTCACTTTTGACCTCTGAAGTTCCATATTTACAAGCTGTGTAATATCAAAAATTTTAGTGCACATTTCATGGCTCCTGCTTTGCCAACTCTGCTCAAGGCCACCAGGGTCACTCAGAAAAACAAAAGCTTAAAAGAACGAGGGTTTGTCTTTGCTGGATGACCTTTGGAGAGGCGATCATTCTTCTGGATCTGAGTGTTTAAGCCATGAGATAGGGCCAGTAGTGATGGTATCTACCTTACAGAGTTACTAGAAGACCAACACAAGGTAAGATCTGTGAAAGTTCTTGTTTTAATAGGGTTGGGAGACAAAATTTGTCACCCCAAAATGTGTGTCAGTGGCTTGTGGATTATTTTAAGCGAATTATTTTTAAGACACAGATGACTCGGGGCACCTGGGTGGATCGGTCGTTAAGCATCTGCCTTCAGCTCAGGGCATGATCCCAGGGTCCTGGGATCGAGCCCCGCATCAGGCTCCATGCTCTGCTGGGAACCTGCTTCCTCCTTTCCCACTCCCCCTGCTTGTGTTCCCTCTCTTGCTGGCTGTCTCTCTCTGTCAAATAAATAAATAAAATCTTCAAAAAAAAAAAAAAAGGCACAGAAAACTCAAGAAGACACTTTGACCTTCTGCCTAACTGCCCCAAAAAATTTAGTTGGAGGAGCTGCTCCAGGAAGGGAGCTATTACCACAGATAATGACAGCATAATATGAACTAGGTGTGGCAGACAGGAACTTAGCGAAGTCTGTTTGTTAAAATTCCTCTCTGGGTCCCATTGTTTCTGTAGAGTCCAGCAAACATTTGTTTACCAAACATTTAGTCTTTTTCATCTTCTTATGAATTGTCTTCCTTCCCTATGAAGTCCCAGACTCCTACCCCCTTCTCCTTCATTCTGGATGGCATGTAAGTCTCAACTGCCTGGCTGACTGTGGGTCTCATACTCTTATGGAGCCCTAGTTTGTGTGCAATTAAATTTGATTTTCTTCTGCTAACGTCCCAAGTCAATTTAATTCTTAGACCAGCCGAAAGAATCGTGAAGAGAAGAGGATAATGTTTCCTCCCCAACAACGGCAAGACTGCAGAAATCTTACTTAACACCGCAATTAGGCATGTAGCCAATGCTTCAGTGGGAGTGCCTGCCAGGTTGCCGCTGTGGTCAGCTACTACCTGGGCTCTACAGCTCTTTGCTCTTGAGCTTGTCACCCTCTGCTGGGCACTGGGTACCACATGGTACTGCACGTCCTCAGCCACTTGGCATTCTACAGCAAGGGGGCAAAAATGAGTCCTGTTACTTTGGGGTAATACTTTGTTGAGAAGGACCCTCTAACTGAGTTAGTCATACCCTAAAGTCTCATGGCGTTTAATTAGTGGTCCTTTCTGTTACCACCACCTCAACCCTGCTGGACTCAGATGTGAGCTCCCTGGGCAGGGAGACCAATGTGAGAGGTGGTAAAGGTAATCCGTCTGTCTGGACCCACATCACATAATGGAGGCCATCACAGTGGGCCGGCCCAGGTCACAAATCTAAACCTATGTCAGCCTGTACTTTTGGGAAACACCCGTGGGTGGTGGTGGGGTGGTGGTGGAACGTAACATACCCTAGTCACAGTCTCCAGCTCAGCTTTAGCTAGCTCACCTTACCCTGAAAAATAGGACCTGCTAGCCAATCCTGTAATTTCTGAATTGCCTCTTCTCAGGCTCTATAAAACTCAGATTTGCCCCAGATCCTTCAGGAAGGGTCCCCCTGCCTGTGAGGCACTATGCTCCTGCAATCCATGGATTATTTTCCCTTGAATAAAGACATCAGACTCACTACCAAATTGCTTTAGTTTTGTCATTTGGCAGAGGTGAAGGCCCTGCGGTGCTGAGAACACCTTCCCTCTGTGGGTAGGCAGCTTGATCATGCTTCTCCTTCCTAGCATAGCTCCTTTAGTATGAGTTTTCTGAGGATGGACTGCTTGCAAAGAGACAGTAATGGGGAGCATTTTCCGTAGAGAGTTTAAAAACAGTAATGGAACTGAAGTCAGTGGAGCTGACATTCCACAGCAGTTCTAAACAAAATCATTGAGAAAATGCTCCCTGCCCCACCAAACCTGATATTGGTCTCAGTTCTAAGTAGTTGCTATGATTACTGTTGAGTTTATACATACAGACACACTTAATATGATTCAAATTAGCCCATTTTTAGGGAATATTGTATTCCATATGGCAGTTAATTTCAAGAACTCCCAGTTATATAGTCCTGTTTCCCTGACCCACCCTACCCCTGAGGGACTCAGCCAAAGCACTGTTTCCAAGGGTATGTTTGCAAAGGCATGATGGTTCAGAATTGTTGGAACTCTCCTCCAGACACACTTCATATCTTCACTCCCTGCGGTATCATATCTTCTCACATTTAAACAGCTGATTTGAAATAAATGGTGTGATACATATATATTTTGGTCTTTGTTCATGGTTCCTGGCTCAGCTCCCCAAACTCTTGGAATTTCCTGAGTGATAAGAGCAATGGGAGCATCTTTTGTTACAACATTTGGTCTTTTGTCCTCAGTTCCTGAAATCACTTCAGAGCCATAAAGGTGAAATGAGTGTCTTGTTATTCATAACAAGATCCTTTCCACCACAACAGGGTTTATGTTAATGAGGTGACTTTCGGAAAACCTCTGGGGATGGAAGCTGGTTGTCAGAGGAACCAACTAGCCTTTGAGTGTTGGAACGGGGTGAGTCTTGTGGGACTAAGACCTTACCTGTGGGATCTGACACTATCTACAGGTAGCTAGCATCAGAACTGAGTTAAATTTGTGGGACACCCAGTCAGTGTCCACTGAGAACTGGAGAATTGTTTGATGGTATTGAAAAAAAAAAAAAACCATACACTGGAAAAGGTAACAGCACAGTGAGCGTAGAGGCAGTGAGGACTTAGAGTCCGATTTGGGTTTAAATTCTAAAACACTGGAACGGAATGTGAACTGCAAGGTATAATATTTTCTTTGGTGACAGTTCATTTTGGACCACGCATAAAGTATTTTACTAAATTTGGATATGTTTAATATTATTGTTTATCTTTTTTAATTGCTATTTTAAAACTGTAGAACTAATCAAGAAAATGATTATTACAGAAAATAATTTTGAGGAATGGAGGACTGGATTAAAAAAATGACCTATTCCAGGCATCAAATACACTAGGCACACCGAAGACTGAATTCCAACTGTGGACATATTTGCTCTCAGGATGTGTGCTCTCCTACGTTATTATTATTATTTTAAAGGATTTTCTTTTTGGAGTACCTGGGTGGCTCAGTCTGTTGAGTGTCTGACTCTTGATTTCAGCTCTAGTCATGATCTCAGGGTTGTGAGATCAAGCCCAGCATCGGGCTCCACACTGGGTTGGAACCTGCTTAAGATTCTCTGTCTCCCCTCCCAACCCCCCCCACCCACCTGCACCAGTGCTGTCTCTTTCTAAATAAAATAAAATAAAATAAAATAAAATAAAATAAAATATTTTATTTTTAGGTAATCTCTGCACCTAATGTGGGATTTGAACTCACGACCCTGAGATCAAGAGTCATATGCTCTATGGACTGAGCCAGTCAGGTTCCCCTCCCTTACATTGTTATTGCTACCATTCTAGGATGATTTCAAATACAGTCCCATTAGGATGCAAGGGAGTGGTACAGATGACCTACAAGATCTCTGTAGTTATTCATTCATTAAAAAAAAACACTTACTGGGTACCTTTATTGCATGCTTGCCATGTTCAGAATACTGCACTTGACCCTAGAGAACGTTATAGAGCTAAGGAAACTAAGATTTCCCTTCCAACTCCAAAATTGAGAAAAATAGCAACAGATCAAGGTTAAATATCTTAGTCTTCAAATGGCTACAATTATGGTATCATTTCCAAAACACACTTATTAAAAAAAGGGGTTTATAGGAGGAAAACACACATTTATAGTGTAATAGTTGATAAACAGAAAGCCCGTTTATGTTATTATATATTTATAAGATGAGTCCCAACCTGCTGTTGAGAGACCAGTAATTGTAGAGAAACTCCCTCATAATAGTGAGCAACGCATGCTCCAACACCATCCAAGCATTTAAAGAGCCTCTTGACGTGTCTCTGGAACATGTTGTAAAGTGCGTTTTCCTGATTTATTTAATAAAAGCAATTCTTGCTCATTATTCCTCTTATTATCATTGGTAATAACAATAACAGGGTGTTTGAACATGTTACTTTAGCTCTGGGATTGGCCAGAAGGAAGGCTTATATCCTACTTTATTACTCATCTAATAGTGGAGACCTGTGAACCAAGTGGGGTGTGCACGGGATGGAGAAGAGACACTGCCTTAAGGGCTGGGGGAAGGGTGGCTGGTGCCACAGGTGTATCTGTGGCAAGAGAAGCTCCTCCCATCCGCGTCCTTCCTCAATCATAGGATGCTAAGAAGATGCTGGTCCTGTCAGTCTCTCAGACCGTGTCTGAAGGATGTCAAACATACAAGTGGAAATGCTGTAAAGTTGAGGTAGTCTTTGCTTTTGAACCCGTTTCTGCCATTGTGGAACTGTGAGGCCACATTCTTTCTGTGACATGCAGGCACCATGATGGCCTTCAGTAAACCTTTGAAGAGATGGCTTAACAGAAACAGCCATAACATATCGGGAAGATAGAGTCTTTTAATTTAGACACTGATCCAGAAAAGGCTAGGGTGGCAAAAACCATCAGATGTCGAAGCTAACACCCTCTGTCAGAGCATGCGTGGAAACTTCCTCCCTGGTTAAAAAACAATAACTAGCAATTTCACAACGTGCTGGAGTCTGTAAGAGGCTTAGCATCATGCCTCCTTACCTGCGACTGGCCTGACTCCCTGTAGAACATAGGTTCAATCCTCTTTGCTCTGGACACAAAGGAGCTGAAAATCAACTGGGGAACACCAGGAAAAGGAGGCTCCAGCATTGACCTGGGTTTGAAGTACCCCTCCTTCATTTACGGGAGGTGGGAACTTAAGTGGTCGTTCAAATATTCTGAGCCCCATCTTCCTCATCTGTATAATGCAAACCGTAATGTCAGGCATACAAACCGTTAGGAGACTGCGGCAAAACTGTATGTCCAACAGGTTGCACCCAACCAGTGTTGTTCTCATTACCGTCCAGCCCAAGTGGGGCTGTGGCTCTCAGCACGCTTCCCTGTTACTCAGAGTCTTGAGGCATTCTCCTTTCCGTATTCTAGAAAAGGTCAGAATAAGAAAAGTGGATTGGACGATTTTCATTTATTTCCTCCCAAGGAACTTAAAGGTAAATCTGATCAAGATATTCCCTCACTGGTGTTTAAGGGCAAAGTATAATAACTCTCATGCTTTAAATAGAGAAACTGAGGCTTGGAGAAGTTCAGGAATTTCTTACAATCATGTAATAAGCTGGAGATTTTACTCTGGGAATACTAGGGGTTGAAGGTTTGGTTTTTGTTTTTGTTTTTTGTTTTTTTCCTTCTGAGGGTGCTTTCCACTATTATCACGTTGGTGAGCAAGAAAATTCTATCTGCAGTATGAGTAAAATGAATTAGAACCAATATTAGTAAACAGAGCTCTTTACGGTTTACAAATCATTTCCACAAAAATATCTCCCTAATTTTGTAATCTGAAGTTTCAAAAGTATGCTTTCAAGATGAGTATTATTATCACTTACAATTGAAACTGAAATTCTAAGATGTTCCTTGACCCGTCCGAAGGGACGGTGCTCAAATAAGAAGAGCCCAGATCAGTATGGCTCCAAACACGGTTCCACCATTATGCATCATACACTATTCTTGCGC
Source organism: Ursus maritimus (assembly GCF_017311325.1). NCBI lineage: Eukaryota > Metazoa > Chordata > Mammalia > Carnivora > Ursidae > Ursus > Ursus maritimus. The sequence goes on from NW_024425119.1 coordinate 5,222,004, forward strand.
GTGTCAAGTGGAAACTGTGGGTATTTTGCTTAAACTACACTTCCCAACCCTCACATCCCTCACCACCTGCCCCCTTCATCTTTTCTCTCACTTCATGAGGCTTCCAACTCTCAAATCCTTGCTTCGCTGCTCAGCCTACCTTGATTCATTCCTTCCTTTCAGATCTCAAGCTATCCTGATTCTTCACCTCATCTATGTGTTTCTGACTCTCCGAGAGCTTGCTGTGAGGCATGAATTTGTAGATTCTTACTTGATCTTCTGACTTTAAGACTCAATCCTCCATAATCCTCAATTAATCTAAGATGTGTGGCCTTGAAGTTTATGCAATTTGGGGGGCCCTCTATAGGCAAGAAAAACAAAATTAAATATAGAGTCTTGGAAGAACCCCTTCCAGGTGAGGGGCCCTAAAACTCATGCTTTCTCAGTTCATAGCAGATTGACACACTGCCTCTGTCCCCATGTAAGATACAACTCCAGTCGGGCTACCCATTAAGTGACTCCACCTGCGGCCAGAGGTTGAGCCTGCAGGCTTACCCACTTCACTCTTACAGCGTGGTCGAGAAGGTGTGATGGTCTCCATTTTATAATTCGACTCTTCTCTAGTTTATTGTTTTCCACTTGAGTTTGAGTTTTTTTAACTCAAGGAGCCTGCTTTCTATTTCTTGGTAGGACTCCTCATTGACCCCAACACAATCCTGAGTTCAGAAATGTTTTATGAATGAATGGATGTTTGAACAGATAGATAGACAGATAGAGTATATGTCCAATAACTACTTGTTGAATTTATAGCAGAAAATTTAATGATTTTAATAATTATCCCTTGTTGAGTGTCTATTATGATCCAGTCATTCTTCATACATTATTTCTGGTCAGAGCAATCTTGTAGGGTGGGAGTTATTATCTCTAATTTATAGCTGAGAAGACTGAGATTCTTAATGGCTAAGTCACCTGCCCGAGAGCCCATCACTCTAAAGCCCAAGTTCTTTCCACCTCACTCTACGCCTTAGAAGTAAGAACTAGGCTATTTGGATCAGGTGAACTGAGTCCAGCCCCACTGGGCACCTGCTCATCGCGTCTGCTTCACCTGTAAATGAGGAAGTGAAGGGAAGTCCCTTCCCTTGTGAGCAGGCTTTGTCTTCTGCCTCCCTGTTCCCACAGCACCTTGGACATGCTCTTCCCAGTAACATACTAGTCCCATGTATTTAAACAGTGGGCAAAAATTCTCTCAATGCATCTTCAGTAGGAAGTAGAATTAAATAAAATTAGCCTAGCAAACAAAATAGCCATGCCAAAGAGACCAGAGTGCTGGGGACCAGGCTGGTGAATAACCACCAGGGCCCCAGCAGAGGGGAGGAGGTGGCCAAGATACTCTGATGCTTTTGTCATCTGCCCTAGACTGCTCTGCAGATAAACCAGCAGAATGATGCCCTTTGTGGTAAGACTGTGATCATAGGGGAATGTGAAGATGAGTGCCAGATTCCCACCAAGGGCTGGTAATGAGGAGATCTCTCTTGGGCAATTTTTATTTGATGAAAATATGGTGGTGCTTTTAAGAGGTTTCAAGAGCCTTAGGCAAAAGATGCTCTGATAACTTTGGAATGAGGTGCTCAAAGGCTTCCACCTCCATTATGCCACTAAAGTCTCTACAACCCTTTTAGGGTTAGGAGGGAGGCAGTCATAGTAATTCCCATTTTATAGAGGGGAAATCGAGAAACCCAGGATCATAGAACCCAGAAGGTCACTGTATTCATCCTATATTTGGCATAGCATGTGATCGTTCCAAATACAAGAAGTTTCTAGAAGACAGGGTGAACTAGAATTTTCTTTTGTATTGTACTTTTGTATTACGCTAGTGATCTAGCACCACAGAAAATTTTGTATTCTCAAATGCTGGTCGATGCTGGGGAAAGTGATTGTGGGAACATGGTGATGAGGACCATGGTGGCTGTGGCCTGCAGCAGAGAACTGAATTCGTGTGGGAGTAACAGCACAAAGGACTTGAGGCAACTCACCTGTCCCCAAGTCCTTGAGCACTAAGGCCCAAAGACCTTGCAGAGTCCTCCCAGCTCAGTGACATACCACTCATGATGTGAACCACAAAAAAAGGGGGTAGGGAGATTGGAATCAACTGCTCTTCAGTTTATAGTCCAGGTCCGCAGTCCATGATTCAGTCAATAACTGATTCCTGGAGGAATGTCTGCTTTGTCTGGAGCCCTGGCAGATGAGGACATGTACTGCTCAGCTCTCCTTTTAAGAAAGGACTTGAAGAGCCTGTCTAGATAATAGGTGCCAGATTTTAGCCCCCTTGGCGGTGCACTTCAACTTCCTTGGAGGGGCCAGGTGGGAGTGAGGTGGTCGTATGAAGACCCAGAGATTTCTCCCCCGTGTGGGGCTCCTTGGTTGAGCAGTCCTTGCTCTGCATCTCCCCATCGAGCTGGCAGAGGCTTTAGGTATGCATCGTATGGGTCCCCCTGCCCAATTCTGCTTGCTCTCCTTCTTTTGCACATACTCCTCTCAAAATCCTTTGCACTCCTAACTCCACCTCAGTGTCTACTTCCTGGGGACTGCAACCAATGCACCTCCCTTAACCTCCCTTAACCTTAACCTTGAAAGCAACAGTGGTGCCTAATGCCGGAAGAAGCTAGAAACATTAAGATGTTGCACAGAACAGGAGGAAAAGGAAGAACCTAGCTCACAGGACAGCAAAGGAAGAATAGCCTAAGTGACCAGAGGCATGCATGGCAGTGGCTGGCCCCCAGACTAAACGTGGGCTACCAGGACAAGGCCAGCACACTGTCTTGCAGTCACAGCTAACTGAACCCAGGGGGTAATGCCAAGGCACCAAGCTTTCACTCCACTGTCTAAGGAGGGGCCGAGTTGAAAAGTAGGGCTTTCTGCAGTATAAATTACTCCGAAGCTTGGGTGAATGACTGCTCTAAGCCTCAGGCGCCCCATGTATAAAATAGGGCAAGTAACACATGTTGTCCAGGGTTACCTTTCCCCTGATCTAGAAATGATTCTGTTCTTAAGCCCCATGTCTGGATCTCGTACATCAATCTTCTTGCCCTGAACTTTGTGCCTTCATGAAAAGGCAAGGACTTGAATCACACATAGTCTTTCAGATGGCTGACCCGCATCTGAAGACTAGCCTTCCACTCCACTCCACAAGCTGAGTTTACCTGAGTGTGTGGGGAATGCTACATACCCCCACACAGGTACATTCAGCACCCATCATGTGTGATCCAGGGGACATTTCTTGCTTGGAGGGAGAGCAGCTCCCGTCTAGCATGGTCCCAAGATGGCTTAGTTAACCCCAGAAGTGAATTCAATCTGGGAGATGCAAAATCTCCAGCCTCCAGAGTTCTGTATCAAGGGTCAAGAACCAAGTGTGTTTTAAAAGAACATTGTTTTTATTACAGTAGGATGTATGTTAAGAAAAGCACATAAATCAAAATGTTCAACATAATTAGTCATCAGGGAAATGCAAACGAAAACCACAACTGTACACCCAGTAGGATGGCTGTCATCAAAAAGACAGATAACAAGTACTGGTGAACACGTGGGGCCATCAGAAGTCTTCTGCACTGCTTGTGGGAAAGTAAAATGGTGCAACCACTGTGGAAATTGTTTGCTGGCAGTTCCTCAAAAAGTTAAGCATGGGGTTATCATATGACCTAACACTTACACTCCTCGGTGCATACCTGTGAGAAATGGAAACGTGTCTACACAAACACTTCAATATGAAGGCTCGTAGCACATTATTCATAATAGCCATAAGGTGGAAACAACCCAAACGTCTGTCAACTGATGAACCGATAAACAGAAGTCGTATATCTACACAATGGAATATTATTTGGCCATAAAAAAATAAAGTACTGACACATGCCACAACACAGATGAATCTTGGAAATACTATGCTAAATGAAAAAAAAGGCACCTGCAAAAGACCACATATTATATGATTCCATTTATACGAAATGTGCAGAATGGGCCAATCTATAGAGATGGAAAGTAGATTTAGTGATTGCTTAGGTCTGAAAAGGAGGGGGCTACAGGAAGATGATAATCAAAGGGTACAGTTTCTTTTTTGTGGAGATGAGAAGGTTCTAAAGTTGACTATAGTAAATGATTGTATATATCTGTTTCCATTTATATATACTAAAAACCATTAAATCGTATGATTTAAATGGACGAATTACATGATATGTGAATTGTATCTCAATAAAACTGTTATTCAAAAATGTTCAGCTCAAAAAAAAATGTTCAGCTCAATGAATTATTTAAAAATGAATAATTCACGTAACCATCACCTAGGACAAGACATAGAACATTCTAGAACCCCAGAAGTCTCCCTACCTCCTGTGAGGACATGTACTTTTTGTTTGTTTGACTTCTCCCCTATCTCCAGAAATCTTACTGCCTATCTCTGGAATAGGCCATCTGGTATGACTAGTATTAATTTGCACTGGGTCTGCAATAAAACATGGCGACTTCTCTGGTGATCTTTCTCATGAAGCACAGAGTTATTTTCCTAGTTCCCATTTACAGGGGGTACTGACAAATTTGGGCTCATCCCAAAGCATATGGGCAGCATGGGGAGAGGACCAGATCATGTGAGGAGTGGCTGAGGAGCCCTAGGTCTATATAGCCTAATTGTTGTCTTCCCCATTAAAGGGTGGACACTTGGAAGTGAGGGTACCGGTGCTGTGTCAACCTGATGGGATATCGAAAAACAGGACGCAGGACAGTCCTACCATGTACAGCGTCCAGCACTACGTGTGGCACCCAACACACAAACATCAACAAAATCAGTTACCAAGGGCCTAGGTTGTGTCAGGCACTGCATTATCTCAAGTCTACACAAAGACCTCATCAGATGGGTGTGATTATCCGCACTTCGCTAAATAAGGAGTTAACTGGGAGAATGCCGATGGGGATGGATGGCACGGTGTGGGCCTCTCCAGCGCCAGCATCTTCATCCTGCTTTGAATGAAGGTGCAAAGTTGCCCACAAAAGTGTCATCAGAAGCTGTCTGGAAGAGGGGGGTGACTGAGAGGGACAGGGAGCTTCCCAAGCTGGTTGTAGGTGTGACTTTAGGGCTGCAGAGGCCCCCTGGCCTGTCCTTGACCACTCCCCAAGCTCCCCAAGCTCCCGTAACCATGCTCTAGACTCACTTTAAGCCTAAGGAAAAGGTTTTCTTACTTTGATTCCAAAATCCATTCCCAAGGACCAAGGAACATCTCCCCTAAACAGAAAGCCAGCATGTCTAGGACATGGAGCCAGGGAGACACAGGGAGACTGGGGGCCTGCCAGGAAGGAAGGAGAAAGAGAGGGGATACCAACATGTCATAAAGGAGCTGTGGCCATGGGGATGACACTGTCCCAGTGGGTGGTCCTGCCCCTTTCCTGGAAATTCACGTTTCAGATGCTATTCATCCAGAATGCCTCTTGCCATGTGCTACATGCCGAGCTGGATACTTTCCTCCATGGTAACCTCTGCGGAACCCCACAGCATTCCTGTGAAACATGCAACACCATCCCTAGTTTATTTGTTCGTGTGTTTGTTTTTATTTTTCTTTCTTTCTTTCTTTCTTTCTTTCTTTCTTTCTTTCTTTCTTTCTTTCTTTCTTTCTTTCCTCCTCCCCTTCTTCTTCTTCTTCTTCTTCTTCTTCTTCTTTCCTTCCTTCCTTCCTTCCTTCCTTCCTTCCTTTTTCTTTCTTTCTTTCTTTCTTTCTTTCTTTCTTTCTTTCTTTTGCAGAGAGTATTCATGAGTAAAAATATGCAATGTATGAAAAGAAAGGAACATCATCCCTAGTTTAAAGATGATGAAGCCGAGGCTCAGACCAGCAGCTGCATGAACCTCTTAATGAAATGTTGGTCTAAAAAAAGGCTATTTCGGGTTTGTTCATGGCTTCTCATCTAACCCACTGTGAGATGACCCACGCACATCACTCCTTCCCAGGCCTCAGTTTTCCAGTCTGTAAGCGTGGAGCCTGGGCATAGGGCTACACAACAGCTTGAAGAAACGGTCTGAAAGTAACAAAGAAAGTGCTTTTCAGAAAAGAGAAGTCCATGCAGGGGCACCATGTAGGTGCAGCACCTGGTTTTTGGCCTAAATTCCTCCCAGAGTTGACCATACAGAAAATTACTCAGATGGCTGTGATTTGGGCAGATGGTGTCAAGCTCTGAAAGCAAAGGCTTCATGCCCCAAAGTCTCGAACGTTTCTGTCTCTGAGGCTCCGGCCAAATCTGTGTGTCATAAATTTGCTTTCAGTTTCCTTTGACAGAGGTGGGGAGCTGGTGGGTGGGGGGAAACCTGCTTTTTTCCCTCAGATGCTGTAATGTATACTTAATTGGCGTGCAATTACGATCACCCAGTGAGGGCTCTGACAGCTTCTCGACTTCTGAACATTAACCCGGCAACCCACGCCACATCCCTGCGGCCTGGCCCTGGTCCAGGCTTCTGAGTCTTATCTGTCAGACCCTTAATAAAAACAGGAACCGGATCCTTAATGACCCAGTGGCTCCCTCTGGCTCCTTTCTTGCCCACTCTACTCTTGGCTCTCTCCTATAGACTCTAGGCTCTGAAGGAACGGTTTTCTCAGCTCAGCGAAGGGCCACAAATACCTTGGGTTTCTAGAGCTGTGGCTCAGAGTGTAGCCTCTTATGGCTGGAAGAGTTTGGAAGCCCTTAAGTTCATCCCACTACCAGCAGGTCGGCCACAAATAGAGCTCCCAAACCTCTTCGCCTTCTCCTTTCTTTAGGTCCACATCTGTGCAGGCCTTGTGAACCTTTTAATCAGATCAACCAGTCGTGGCCAAAGATTCTCACTATCGTGTGCCAGCTAGATCCTCCGACGGGCACAGATGGTGACTTGGTAGCTCACATTTGCACCTGCTGCTTTAGAGGACTTGAGAAGTGCAAGTCCTTGTATGACTCAGGATGCGTCAGGTGGTAGTCCCTGACCTTGTCCTAGTGTCCTTGGAGACTCCCTCCTCCTTAATCCAATAGCACTGACTGTGTGTTCGGGTATATCAACAATGTCTTGTAAGGCTTTGTTAAGTTCTCCTGAGTGCATGGGCTGTTTTCCCAAATGCAATCTCTTTGCCTTAAGGAAGGGAGAATGTATCTTATACTTTATCGGATTTCCCACTGTGCATAGCATAGAGCCTAGACGTTGTGGTAATAATAATAACCATGAGCTATGACACCGTGAAAAGAATTGTTAATATATTCATTTGTTTTGTTTTGATAAGAATAGCACAGCAAGGGGCGCCTGGGTGGCACAGCGGTTAAGCGTCTGCCTTCGGCTCAGGGCGTGATCCCGGCATTATGGGATCGAGCCCCACATCAGGCTCCTCTGCTAGGAGCCTGCTTCTTCCTCTCCCACTCCCCCTGCTTGTGTTCCCTCTCTCACTGGCTGTCTCTCTGTCAAATAAAAAAAAAAAAAAAAAAAGAATAGCACAGCAAAATATTACCATTTTAAGGCAAAGAATCGAGGCTCAGGCTCATTATGGGACTTGTTCCAGGTCATACAACCTATAAATAACGGAACTAGCATTCAAATCCAAGACAATCAGAGAAAAAATTACATGAAGCTAAGCTAAGTTAGCTGTGTAACAAATGAACTCTGAAATGTCAGCGGCCATATACACATATACATAAAGAAAGTGTATTTCTGCGCTGCCTGGGTGGCTCAGTCGGTTAAGCATCTGCCTTCAGCTCAGGTCACGATCCCGGAGTCCCGAGATTGAGCCCTGCCTTGGGCTCCTTGCTCAATGGAGAGCCTGCTTCTCTCTCTCCCACTGCTGCTCCCCCTTATTCATGCTCTCTCTCTCTTGCTCTCTTTCTCTCTCAAATAAATAAATAGCATCTTTTTTTAAAAAGAGAGAGAAAGTATATTTCTCACCCATTCAAAAGCTGCTGAAGGTCCAAGTGTCTCGCCAGGGTTGCTTACCTCCTTGAGGCCACTGAGTAACCCTGTGTGTTTCCATCTCTTGTTTCTGCCACTCTGACGTGTGACCGATCCATCCTTCCGAGGAAGAGAGGGCTGGAGGAGTGTGCCCGGCTTCCACAGTTAGACATAAAGAGGACCGGACTGTGTAACTTGTACCCATAGTCTGTGAACAGAGCACTCACATGCCCCACCGGACGTCTCTGTGTTCAGGAAAGAGGAAAATCAGAAATGGGGAAGCCCTCGTCATCTGCTGCAGAAGCTTATGTGTATTCTGCCATGCTAAGCTGCCTCTAAAACCTCAAATTAAAAAATAAAGTGTTTTCCGACTGACATCACCACTAGGGTATCACTGGGATACAAAAGATTATAAGGGAGGAGGTGTGTGGGGGGGGCAATTCACTCTTGAGAAAAAACAGACTTTGATACGTTTAATCAGCCCCTAAGTCCCCAACCTAATTATCACCCAGACAGAGGAACTGGACTGCCTTTCCTTCCCCTCATTCTGATTATTGATCTTCTGTGATTCCTCATTAAGGTGCCCCTAATATTCGCTATCCCCTAAGCTTCCTGTGCACAGTGCGGGGTGGTGTGCACAGCAGAGGGGACGCCGGGAGGCCGACACTGTGTGTGGGGTGCTGGGCAGCAGACACATGGCTTTCACGTCTGGGGTCTCGATTAACCCTCAGCGCAAACCTATTTGGTGTAGCTCCTGGTACTCTCCCCCACGTATGGAGCAGGAAATGGAGCCTCCGCGTGATTACGTAACTTTCCCGAAGTTACACACTGGGATATTCTGATTCCAAATCCTGAACTTTTCCACTGCAATCGCACTTCATTTTCCCCACCCTCTTTTATTTCCTGAAGTGGCTTTCAGTTGCACTGAACTGTATTCATCATAATACTCATTTCATGATACACTCTTATTTTTGCTTTGGGTTTTTTGTTGTTGTTTTTTTTTTCAATTTTTATTTTTAATAATGTGACAAACTCCCAGAAACATGCCACCCAACATGTGCCTCTTCTTCACCCCATCCTCCCTGCCTCCCCCAACGATACAATGTAACCAATATACTAAATTCTGGATGTATTATTTCCTTGCTTTCCTTTTTACATAATTTTACCCAGTTTACACATATTCTTATATTTATTTTATTTGTTTTTACTTTTATAAAAAGAGTATAATTATCATAGGTTATATTTTGGGATTTACTTTTGCACTGAGTATACCACTAAGGTTCATCCATACTATAGGTCACAGTGGCTCATTCATTTTGAGCATGCTATAGTATTATTGTATGAATTATTCATGTTAACAATCTCCTTTCTTATTATTGCTATTTAGAGCAATGCTGCCATGAAACGTCTTTTGGAGGGGGAGCGAAAATTTTATTTATGTAACTAGGAGTGAAATTACTATGTTGTGGCATGTGGGAAGACTTTCCAAAGTAGCTGTAGCAATTCCCACACCCATAAGCAATGAGAGATGTGTGGACCTACATCCCCTCCAACATTTGGTTTGGTCAACTTCTTAAAGTTTCCAACAGAATGGATCCATTTCACTGATCACCAATGAAGTTGAGTTTGTTCATTAGCTATATGTGCTTCCTCTTCTGTGAATGCCTGTCCATATCTTGTGCCCATTTTGCTACTGGGTTGTTTATGCTTTTCTTGCTGACTCAGGCAGGATTTCTTTGTATATTCTTTAAGCCCATCTGTTTGTAACTTGTCTTTTCAGTTTCTTTAAGGTGTCGTTTGATGTTCTTTGCTTTAATATCTCCAAGATTAACATTTTCTGTGTTTTGTTTGAGAAACCTTTCTCCACTCCAAGGTCTAAAAGATATTCAGTTATGTTTTCTATTAAATCTAAAATTCAAAATTTAAAGTTAAAAGTTTTTAAACTTTTCTCTTTGACCGTTAAGTCAATCTGAAGGTATTTATTTTTATATGGTGTGAGGTAGGGAACAACTTTCCTCTTTTCCCATATGGATGGCGATTTTTTCAGCTTTGTTTGTCGAAGAGCTTCCCCTTTTCCCTCAATTGGCCATGCCACCTCTGCCACATTCCAAAGTTCTAAATCCACACAGGTCTGTTTATGCATTCTTTATTCTATTCCATTAGTTAGTGTAGACCATCCTATGGCATTGACACAATGTCTTCATTACTCAAGCAGAGATTGGCCTTTCCTGACTCTACATTCCCCAACATTGGCAAAGACATCATCTCTTTCCAGAACCATCCAGTCCAGATGACTTTCCTTTTCTCCCGAACCTGCTCAATCACAATCTGAGACTTGCTTCATCCAAAGAGTCTCTATACACAGAAGGAGTCGGCAGGTCAAGAACTTGATCTCAGTGGGCACCACCCCTGGGTATTCTTCCCTGGCTCACCCTACAGTACCGAGTGACCAGGGTTGCACACTTGCTTGTCTCCAGCCCCAGGCCCCTTTGACTGGATAATCCAACAACTGTTGTCTGCAGAAGCACGTATAGTGCCCTGGCTGAGCAGAGTTCCTATCTTCAGTTTTGTTAAAAGCCAGGGAAATGTGTAGTGGGAAGGGAAGAACTCCACAGCCCCTGGGATTGGCCCTGGTCTGTGGATGAGTGAGACCTGCCTTCCTAAGATATGACTAAATTAAAGAAGCTGTAATTTCAGAGTTTCTCTTGTTCTTTATGTACCAAATAGTGGAATATCTGGGGTTTAAGGATACTCCTAAAAAGGGATTTTTAGATGAGCAAAGGGAAATCTCAGAATTCAGTGGGATGTTGAGATTAAAAGTAAAATTGCTGGGGCACTTGGGTGGTACAGTCGGTTGAGCCTCCAACTCTTGATTTCAGCTCAGGTCATGATCCCATGGTCCTGGGATTGAGCCCTGCATTCACCAGGGATTCTGAAGATTTCTCTCCCTCTCTCTCTGTTCTTCCCCCTGCGCAAACACAAACTCACTCTCTTGCTCTCTCCTTCTAAAATAAATAAATAAATCTTTCAAACGAACAAACAAATAAATAAAAGTAAAATTGCTTTGCGAGCTGCTAAACAGACATTTTGAAGTTACACAAGGTTGGGACCCTGGAAGAGAGGAGTTGGGTGCAAGGGTCTTCAGAGAAGGGATCCCCAGCAACTGAGTGGGGGCATGGCCAGTGAAAAATCTTCCCTGTCAGGAAAGGACCAATGAGTTTCTAGAAACAATGGTGTCTGACCTTCAATATGTAGTTTCTTTTCCCTTCCCTGTGCCACCCAGCTAGCTATTTCTAACCCTTGGGAACATCTGTTAAGCACAATAGCTGTGTGTTCGTGTTGCTCTAGGGGAAGGAGGGTCAGTTGTAGTCTGAACACTAGACAAGAGAAGGGTGAGTAAGAACAGCTGCCCCAGCACAGGGGTAGGGAGCAAAATGTCAGTGAGAATCCAGAATTTCTTAAGGGCAAGAATTAGAAGGTAAATATAACCATGAGAACATAAACTCCCAAGCAGGATCATGGGAAATATTGGAGAGGACTCTGGGAAAGATTCTGGGTTTCCCATGGTGCTGAAATGGATGTTCAATCCATATTATTTGGTTGTTAAGGCAAAGGTGACAACAAGAGACTGGAAAATGTGGATTCATTTAGTAATGCATGGATACAGGGGCTGTCAGGGATGCGATGGTCTTGAAAACTTATAGGGCTTCTTTAGGTCTGATCTGACCTCCTCATTTCACAGTTGTTTTGTGGAAGGAGCAGGGATAGCAAGTGGGCAACCCCAGAAGCTGAAGGATTAACTTACCGGGGTTGAAAGACAAAAATCCATCCCTTAGGGGTTCCTATGTCCTAACCACAGACGCTTCTCTGATCGGGGGCCATCCAAAATCAGATGTTGGCTGAGATATCTCTTTCTCCCTTCATCTTCCCTATTGTCCTCAGGTATGATGACCAGAGAGCATCTGTCAAGTCATCTGATGATAGTCTGTACCAGGCAAGTTTGGATAAAGGAAGAAGTGGCACTGAGGGACCCTCTCATCATTTACCACTGATAACTGAAACAGTCTCTCTGTCTCTCTGTCTCTCTTCCCTCACTCCCCATATATTTTTCTGTTATGGTAAAATGTACTTTTTAGCCATTTTCAAGTGTACAGTTCAGTGGCATTAAATAGATTCACAATGTTGTGCAAACATCACCACTATTTCCACAATTTTTAAGTTATCTCAGATACTCTGTGCCCGTTAAATAATAAATCTCCATAATTAATTAACAAATAAATAAACAACAAATCTTCACCCATCCACCCCATCTAGCCTTGGTAACCTCTGATCCACTTTCTGTCTCTGTGAATTTGACTATGCTAGGTAACTCATATAATCATATATAATATTTGTTCTTTCATGTCTGGCTTATCTCACTTAACAAAATGCCTTCAAGGCTCATCTATGGTGTAGTGTGTATCAGAACTTCGTTCCCTTTTATGGCTGAATAATGGTCTATTATATGTATATACTATACTTTGTTCATTCTCTGTTGATGTAGACTTGGGCTGTTTCCACCTTTTGGCTATTGTGAATAATGCTGCTATGGACATTGATGTACTAGTATTTGTCAGAGTCCCTGTTTTCAATTTTGGGGGGTATATATCTGGGAGTGGAATTGCTAGATCATATGCTAACTTTATGTTTAGCTGTTTGAGGGACCACCAAACTGTTTTCCGTAGTAGTTAAACCATTTTACATGCCACCAAGCAATGCACAAGTGTCTTAATATCTCTACATCCTCTTCCATTTATTTTCTGTTTTTGTAAATTTTTGATCTTAGTTATTCTAATTGGTATGAAATGATATCTCATTGGGGTTTTGATTTGCATTTTCCTGACGGCTAGTGATGTTGAGCATCTTTTGATGTGCTTATCGGCCATTTGTCTACATGGTTTAGAGAAATGTCTATTCAGGTTCTTTGCTCATTTTTTAATTGGGCTATTTGTTCTTTTGTTCTTGAGTTTTAGGAGCTCTTTATGTATGCTGGTATTAATCCCTTAACAGATACATGACTGAAACTTTTTTTCCTCCTGTTCTCTGTGTTGTCACTTCACTCTCCTAATATCTTTAGATGCACAAAAGTTTTTAATTTTGGTGGAGCTCAGTTTATTTATTTTTGTTTGTTGCCTGTACTTTTGATGTCATATCCAAGAAATCATTGCCAATTCCAATATCATGAAGGTTTCCTCTATGTTTTCTTCTAAAAGCTGTATAGTTTTACCTCTTATACTTATTGTCTTTTATCTGTTTGAGTTAATTTTTTTAATATAGTACAAGAGAAGTTTCTAATTTCATTCTTTTGGATGCGGATATTCAGTTTTCCCAGCATCATTTGTTGGAAAGACTGCCCTTTTCCCATTGAATAGTCTCTGTTCCCTTGTCAAAATCATTTGGCCATACATTTGAAAGTTTATTTCTGGGTTCTCTCTTCTGTTCCATTGGTCTATATGGGTACCTTTATACCAATACCACACTGTTTAATTACTGTATCCTTGTAGTAAGTTTTAAAATCAGGACGCTCAAGTCTTTCATCTTTGTTCTTCTTTTTCAAGATTGTTTTAGTTTGTTTTGGTTATTCGGGATCCCTTGAGATTCCATATGAATTTTCAGATGGGTTTTTCTATATATATATATAGAGAGAGAGAGAGAGAGAGAGATGTCATTGGGGTTTTGTTAGTGTTGCTATCTTAACAATATTAAGTCTTCCAATCTGCAAACACAGAATGTCTTTCCATTTATTTGTCTTCAATTTCTTTCAGCCAAGTTTTGTAGTTTTTCATGCACAATTTTTTGCCTCCTTGATTAAATCAATTCCTAAGTATTTTATTTTTTTTGATTCTATGACAAATGAAATTGTTTCCTTAATTCCCTTTACAGATTGTTCAATGTATAGGAACAAAACTGATTTTTGTATGTTAATTTTGTATCCTGTAACTTTACTAAATTTGTTTGCTTAACAATTTTTGGTGGAATATTTAGGGTTTTTTATGTATAATATCATGTCACCGGTGAACAGAGATCAGTTCACATCTTGTTTTCTGATATGGGTGTCTTTTATATCTTTTTCTTGCCTAATTTCTCTGGCTAAAGCTTCCAATACTGTGTTAATGGACATCTTTGTCTTATTCCTTCCTTATTCCTCCTTTCCTAGAAATGGGATCCTTTTACTCTGCTGTCAGAAATGATGTTTTAAATGCACCTGGGAAGACATTTGGGGGCTAAATTCATGGTAACAAGTGAATAATTAATACTAAATCCTCTCTTTGGAACAATTTTTACAACCTCAGAGAACATTATAGCTGAAGGTCCAGAACTCGTGGTAACTTTGGATAAAGTTTTAGCTGAAGGCCCAGAAAGGTAAAGTGACTTGCCTAAGCTCACATAGCAAATGGATACCATGCTGGGACTAGAAGTCAGGACTTCTGACTCTCGTCAAGTGCTATTGACATTATAGCACATAGTAAAACACAAATAGATAGGAACCTGCAACTCTGTATATGAGAAAAGAATTTCAAGAGAAGCAGGAGAGGCACAGAAAGTGAGTGAAGCTTTGGGGAGCTACACAGGTTTTGAAGACAAGTCCTCACTACTTCACAATTTGGGTAGAATGGACCTACAAAGAAATTAAGTTGCACAATCCCTACCTGTTGGGGGTTTAAGTTAATAAATTGACATATTCGTTTGAAAAATATACTGAGGCCTACTATGTGCCAAGTACTAGGAATACAGCATTGAACAAAAACTCAAGGTTCTGCCCTCAAGGAGCTGACATTTTAGTGCTACTTGCTCCTAATCCCCTCTTTGACAATCTCCGTCTTTCCTTTCATTCTCCATGGAGTGAGCCACAACCTACAAAGCGGGAAGATTCAACTGAGGTCAGAGATTCTATTAAAATAACAACAATGGGGATAACAGCAACTTTGAGGATTCTTTGGGGGAGATGAAGAATCTCTGGTGGCCCCTGTCTGTTCCAAGGACAATGAAGAATTGTAAGTAACCCCACTCCTGGTGCTGAGCAATGGTTGATTCAGCGGCAAGAGTCCTTCCACTCTGTTCTTAGGAGATCCTTGGAGCTCAGTCTCCCTCTTTAGGTTGAAGATCCCCACTAAACCCCAACTGTTGCAGGGATGCCAGCCCTATTTCTGAGAGAGGTGTAGCATGGATCTGAATGACAGAAAATCCTGTCATAGAGTTCAATCGTAAAAGCTACAGGGAAAACAATCACAGGAATCCTTGGCTGGCAGCACCCTGGCTTATCATCAACATTCTTAGGGTTGTTCCTTCTCACAGCTGGGTCTCTCTACTCTGCCTGCCTCTCTCTTGCTCTCCCACTTTCTGCCCCAGCATCAGCCCCAGAAGATAAAAAGAAAGCGCACGGAGTAGGCAACATGGAAAAGCCTTGAGAAGACATGAGGCGAGTCCCCACTGTGGTTGAGGGAGAGGCCAGTGGCAAGAGTTGGACTACTTGGATTCTGGTTCCATCTCCCTCTTTAGCTGGTTCATGTTCCTAGAAAGATCACTTTACTGTTCTGGACCTCAGCTTCCTCATCTGAAAAGTGGCGAACATATTAGTTAAGAGAATGCTAGCTACTATAGCAGTGAGAGCCCCAAATTTCAGTGGCTTAAGACAAGAGAAGTTTCTGTTTCCCTTAAAATCCACCTGACAGTGGGGAGGGGGGCTACTCCATATCTTTCAATGACCCAGGCTGGCAGAGGCTCTGCCATCTTCAACATGACACTCAAGGATGCCTGGCTGTCGACATGCAACTGCCACAATGGGGAACAGAAGAGTGAAATGAAGATTTCATGGGAGGTATCTATGGACCAGGTGTGTAAATGGCATATATCACTCTGCATACATTCAATGCAGACATCTCACTGCAAGGTAGACTAGGAAACAGATGAGCTGTGTTCTTTGGGGGTATGGGAGGCTGAAAAGACCCTGCACTGATGAGGCTTCTTTTCCAGGGCCTTGCTGCTTAAGGTGTGGTCCATGGACCCCCAGCATCGACGTTTCCTGGGAATGTATTAGAAATTCAAAATCTCAGACCCTACCCAGATGCACTTAATCAGAACCTGCATCTTAATAAGAACCTTCAGTTGGGGCACCTGGGTGGCTCAGCTGGTTAAGTGTCTGACTCTTGGTTTTAGCTTAGGCATGATCTCAGGGTTGTGTGATTGAGCCCTGCTGAAGATTCTCTCTCCTTCTTCTGCCCTCTCCCCCCTCTAAAATAAGTAAGTAAGTAAGTAAGTAAGTAAGTAAATAAATAAATAAATAATATATATATAATAAGACCCACAGCTAGTTTGTGTGCACATTTCTGGTTTGAGAGGGATGCCTTAGTGAGGGGCATGAAGAGGCTGATCCAGTACCTTGGTTACTCGGTTAACAAGGGCTGTGGAGTCTGATGAGCCTCGTTGAATCCTGTGTCTTCCGCTTGTTAGCTATATAATCTCGAGCAAGTTACTTAATCAAAATTTAGTTCCTTCCATGGTAGTAATAATGGTACTTACCTTTCAGGGTTATTGGGATTATCAAATGGGACAACCCGGGTCAAGTCCTCACCACAATGCCTGCTCTATAGTTTGTGCTCAGTGGATGTTAGTCAGTATTAATCTTGTTATTGCTGTTACTTTTCCCACAGAGTCAACCCCTTTAACTTCCCTAATCCACTCCCAGCACAGGGCTACCAAATACATGGCTTGCATCTCACTAGTTTATTCTCCAGTGTCCAAGTTACTCTTTCTCCCAGAGCCCAGACTTGCCTGGGAGTCTGTCTCACACGAGGCTCCAGGTTGCTGTTGCTATTTAATTGAAGTAGGTATACACGAGAAAAACAATTTGCCATCTCTGGTTGACTTGGGCATTCGCATCGACCAAATCTCCCTTTTACTCTCAACTGTACTGGTATTCTTATTAGTGACTGATACGGGGACAAGGAAAAGGAGGAGGACAAAGACCAGCAGAAAGTGTCCAACCTGGGAGACTATGAGAATGATGGGCTCATGGCAAATGAGAGGTCGGGAGGGGGAGTTGTTCTGAGGAAGGTACTCAACTGGAGGCATGTCAAACTTGAGGTCTTGAAAACATCTAAATAGAAATACCAGAAGGTATGAAGACACAGGACTGGATTTAGGAGAAACTTCTGGGTGGGAGACAAAGGTTTGGTCACACCTGTGGCAAACACCGTTGATTATCCAACAACCATTTCTCCTTCTTCTTAGCTAACTGTACCCCACTTTTGTTCACACGTAGAGTGGTCAACTTTGCAGAGGAAATTAGACCCTAAACCAGCCTTAGACCCTAGCATTGTGTGTGAATCCTGACTAGCCCAAATAGTCACAGATAATTTCATTCCCCGTACCAGGATTTAAATTTGGTAATGTAATACAGTTCCGGACAATAAAATACGCTTGCAAAGAGGATTCTAAACATTTTTAGGATTCATCTCTTAAAAAAAAAAAAAAAAAAGATGAAAAGAGAGTCTT
This sequence comes from Ursus maritimus, assembly GCF_017311325.1. Taxonomy (NCBI): domain Eukaryota; kingdom Metazoa; phylum Chordata; class Mammalia; order Carnivora; family Ursidae; genus Ursus; species Ursus maritimus. The sequence continues at coordinate 5,239,450 of NW_024425119.1, forward strand.
CCTTTTGTCTAGATGTGACTCTATGAGATAGACTGCCTGAAACTGCTGCAGCCACTTTGAGACCATGAGGGGCCAAGACTGAAGGCAACATGCTAAGGATGACAGAGCAGAAAGATGGAAAGAAATGGTCTCTGATGATATCATCAATCTATCAAATTATTCAACCCCAGGAACGACCTCAGGACTCCTTGCCATGTAATAATAAATGTTCTCCTTATTTAAGCCAGCAGAGTCAAGGTCTCTGTTGCTTGCTGCCAAAAAAAATTTCAACCAATACACAACCTCTGCAGAGAAATATCTCTATTATAGAAGTGACCATTAAAGCCATGAGAGTGTATAAAAATCAATGGAGTGTGCAGGGAGGAAGAAAGCAATGGGGCAAAGCCACTGGTGTGGTGAGTGAGGGAAAGGAAAGAGCAAAAGGACAGAAAGAGCACCATCAGGGCAGCACCTTATGTCATGCAAGTTAATGGAATGAGAGGTTCAAGAAAATGTAGAGAGTGGCACAGAAGCCAGTGGGAAGGGAGTGAGAAGACAATTATTTGTTGGTTGACTGACTACCAGTAAGTTTGATTGCTTGTTCAACAGCTCTGCTCTCCTTTACCAGCTACTCCATGGTGGCTGGGATGACCCCAGTGGCCAGGACTTGGAAAACTGTGGCCCTTTGGGTGAGAAGGAATCATCTCTCTGCAGATATGAAAGCCACATGCCCTGGGTTTCTGGGACAGTGGGGTTTACAGAATGCTGCCCATTGTCAGACCGTGAGTCCTAACACCTGGTTCTGACCCTATCTCCTACAGACAGAACATGAAACACAGAGCTTTGTTTATCAATTGTAACTTGAGGGAAGTCACTTTGTTACATTTTTGTTACCAGTACAGGGAACAACCACAGCTTCCTGGTACTCTCCTCCCTCCTTCTTCCTTCCTCCTTGCTCCTTTAGTATACTCTGTGCTTCCTGCCTTTGATCATAGGGTTCCCTCTGCCATGAACATCCTTCCTCCTCATCCTATCTCAACTTATTAAAGTCTCTTCCTTTCCTTCAAGACTGACACCTCCTCCATGAAGCCCACCTCACTCCCCCCAGGTGGAAATCATCTCTGGCACTTAAGTGATCCCATTCCACTTGGCTTGAACCTCTGTTTCCCTAAGCACCAAGAGGAGAGGGGGGAGTATTTGAGGCATATGTGGTTTCCTGGGAGACAGGAAAGACACAGAAAGGAACCCACCTATACAAATAATGCAAGGTCTGCACAAAATCTGTCCCATGTGTGCAGACGGTGGGCACAGGGGAAATAGAGAAGTGACTGGACTCTCTCCTCCACTCTACGAAATAGCCCTTCCTCTCTTCCCTTCTCAGATGACCTCTGGAGCAGAACAACCTTGGCAAAGCAAGCTGGGTAAGTCCGCAGTCATCGGCTGGGAGCAGCACTTCCCAGTCAGCCTGTGCACTGCTGGCCTTCCCCACCATCAGAGGGTAAGTGGCCTCACAGGCCCCCAGATAAATGTCCACTTCCTTTTGGGCCAGACTTGCTCTGTGGGCCTTCCCTCTTCTTGGCTCCTCTCCCCTTCTGCAGTCTTTTCTCCTGGGCTCCAAGCCCAATGTCTAGCCACTCTCTCTTTATCGCTTTCCTCCTTTATCTGGCATTGTTTCTTTCTCTGTCTGCGCATCTCTCGCAGACGCTGTCCTTGTCCTTCCTCGCCCCTCTTCCTCACTCCCTAGTCCTCCCGACTGAAATAAAGATCCTCCAAAGAAAACAGATAGGATTCTTGCATACAGAGACATTGATCCAGGGAACTAGGAAACAGATCCAAAGGAGGGGATGCTTTGGAGTGTCTGGTACCTGACAGCAGAGAAACTTACACATGTTATTCAGACTCGATTGGACCTTGGAGTAAAACCACGGATCGTGGGGAGCCTGGGTGGCTCAGTCATTCGGGCGTCCGACTCTTGATTTTGGCTCAGGTCATGATCTCAGGGTCCCACGACTGAGCCCTGCATTAGGTTCCATGCTCAGTGGCAAATCTGCTTGAGATTTTCTCTCTCCTTCTCCCTCTGACCCTCCCCTTGCTCTCTCTCTCTCAAATAAATAAATAAATCTTTTTAAAAAATCATGGGTCAGAGTCCAGAAAGCCTGAGTTAGAAATGCAACCTGACCCCTTGCTAGTGCTTAAACTGGCAGCCTAAACTTGTTGGATTTATACCCCTCTCAGTTTAAAAAAATATATTTTTATCCCTCAATATACGAACATCTAACTATTTTTAAGTCTTAAGTGAAATAAAATTATCAACTGTGGCAAAGAATGCCAGCTGCCTCCTATTACCCCTTTTCCTTCCTTCTATAGGATTAAACACATGGCCATCCGAAACGAAAACTACACTTCCCATTCCCAGAGCAGATAGCTATCTGGATCAAGTACTGGTCAATGGGATTTGAGGGGAAGCAATGTGTAAATTCTGGAACCTGCCCCTTGTCCTCACCTCCCCCATGCTGCCCTCCAGAGCGTGGGCTTGGTAGCCAGCCACCTTGGACTCCATGGAGTAGGAGAAGTTCTAGCAATGGTGAGGAGACAGCAGAGAAGGAGCCTGGGTCTCTGGACAGCCTGGTGGAGAAAAGACCTCACCCCAGAGAGGAGCCACTGGCCTCCAGATGCTTTTATGTAGTTGAGTCCCACCATCTTGCAGCTGAACCTATGTTTCAACTATGTTGTACCTTTATGGAAACATTTATGTGTACATCATAAAACATATGGAAAATATGGATAATTTTACATTTTATTTTTTCAAAAAAATTTGCATTTGAGAAAACGTTTAGATTTATAGAGAATGTATAAAGATAGTTCAGAGAGTTCGCATATACCCCATACCCAGTTTCCCCTATTATTAAGTCTTTATTTAGCATGGCAGATTTGTCCCAATTGATAAACCAATGTTGATACATTATTACTGAAAATCCCTGCCTTACAATGGCGTTTTTAAAAATAAATAGAAGTTTCCCATCTTCTTCCCAAACCCATTTATCTCACACACCCCCACCCCCGTATATGTGTACCCCAGGAAGACACCATTACCCTAGTTGATGGGGGTGTCAGTCCCCTTCCTAGTCACATAGTGCAGAATGAGGCACGGAGAGGTGACACCAGGTGAAGGGAGGCCAAAGAGAGTGAGTACTGAGTGGGTACTGAGAAATGGAGTGAGTGGTATCACCGAGGATTAGTCCAGAAAACTTCTTGGAAGTCGGGTTTGCCCGGAGATGCAGGGATGAACAGAAGGGTATGGCACTTCCAAGGTGGTGACTAGCCCAGGTGCAGACCCCAGGAGTAGGAAGGAGCAAAGACAAAAAGGGAGTGGCAGCGAGGTAGAATCTTGTTTGGGATGTGGCCTGGGAAGCAGCAAACAGCAAGGCTGAGTCAGACTGGGTGGTAGACTTCTGCCCTGGGTCTTGGGTACTTTCCTTATTACAGAGCCTGTCTGTATTTTTTTGAGCCCAAGGCACTCTCTGTTCTGCTGGGGTCTGTGTGTCCTGGCTCCTCATTAAAGCAGTGGGATTTTACTTGACCCTTGGGAGTCCATGTATCTGGAAGGCAGCCATAATCTTCGAGAAAAATCACAGCAAGACTCCCCTTTTCAGGCCACACCAGGGGATAAGAGCTATAGGGGGAATCCAGGCCTTTTCCGGCATGTGTATGGAATGCATCCATTTGTACACTGCACGCCCTAAACTGACAGCTTCTGTTCAAATTCTGATTCCCAGCGAGGAGCAAGAGCCAGGTTCCTTGTGGCTGTGCGGGGAAGATGCCTATGGACTGAAGGAGTTCGGAAAGCTGGGTGCCTAGGTGCCTGCCTTCTCTCACTTGGAGAGAAGACAGCCCAGGGAGTTGTACCCGGTGGCCCAGCGACCTGGCCATCATCTAAGTCTGGTTTGTAGAAACCAACATAGAGAACAAAGGGTCACAGACAGCCATCGGTGGAAGGAACATAAGGACAGTTATGACAGTGCTTTGAACAACCTATTTATCTGTCTGAACTGTGAGCATGCCTGAGGATGGGGACTGGGTCTCGTTCTTTTTGGATTTCCATGTCTCGCCCAGTGCCTAGCATGCAGTATGTGCTCAATACATGTGTGCTGAATCAATTCTCCATCTAAACATACTTACCTTATTAGTGGCAGAGCCAGTAGGAGCCTGGGTATCCTGACTAGGAGCATTGGGTCCTACTGTTCTTTTCACACTGAACTACCAAGTTGCTTCTGGGCCTCAATCTGGCTTAGCTGAAATTCAGGTACCTTTTGGTTCTGCCAGCCATCTTGCCCCCCACTCCCAGTAGATCCATGCCTGCCCCCACCTGGGCTCTTTAGAGCATGGGGCTAATGAAGACAGTTATAGCCACAAGGTCATTGCTCACCTGGGCTGGTTAGCTTTGACCAGGCTGAGCTCCTGGCTCTCTGCAGTCTTCACAAGATTGAAAGGTACGAACAAATGCAGACAGTTTCATTCAAACCCATGACATTGAGTGGGTCCATAGGGCCCAGAGAATAAAATCCAAAATCTATATGGTGAAACCAGGACCTTCCGTAATTCGGCAGGAGCCCCCTGTATTGCCAACAAAATTTTCACCCTCTCACTTGGACCCTACCTCTAATCACCCACTCCCCTAAACATCTGTGGTTTGGTGAAACATAACATGTGCCATTCCTGACACACAACGTTTCCTGTTCCCATGCCTTTGCTCAAATATTTCTGTGCCTCGGAGTGCCATCCCCTATCTCTCTTTACCAAAATCCTACTGTCCTTTGAATTCTGAATCAAATTCTCTTCTAAGCTTCCCTGATTCCTCTGGCCACCTGTCGGAAGGATGTGAAAATCCCCCATCCTCTGTGTTTCAAGAGCTTCATTTTACATCTGTGTCTGGCAAGACGCTATGAGCTATGGGGAACATGGATGCTTGCCCCTTTGTTTTCTGTCCCTCTCATCCCCATCTCTAACACTGATCCTAGAAAAGACTCCTGGTATATCCCACACGGGGAGGGGGAGGTGGGGAGTGTCCAGTAGCATTTTCTCTGTTAGAAACATAGAGCTTTCTTCTTCGTCCACACTCTGGATCAGAACACCCCAAATGCACTGTCTTTCCCATAAGCTAGTTGAAGCCACTACTGTGTGAGGAGGTGATACTGGATCTTGGGAGCCAAGATATTAAGCAGGAATCACGTGAATTAGCCTGTCCAATGGCAGGCACATCTAGCCCCAGGAGGAGGAGTCCAGGCTGGGAGAAACTGGCTGGCCCAGTCCTTGGGAAAGGTCACCCAGCTCCCCAAATGGGCAAGGGGACTGAGTTATGGAATCCCAGGAGGCTCAGTAGACCCAAAAGAGGAGAGGGAGCAAATCCAGACATGGCCGTGAACCCACCCAGGCCCTCTTCCTGCTCCCTCCTCCTCCCATAACCCATTGCTGTGCTTTCCTTGCACTGAGGAAGAGGAGACAGAAGCAGGAGTGAGAGCAGGAAAGACCACGGGCATACACGTGTTCCCTTTTTAGAATCTTCTTCAACACTTTTGTAAAGATGGGCTCCAAATTTACCACCCCAAATTTCATTTTTAATCCACGTCAAAGCATATGAAATTGGTATTCTTTGTAAACCACCTCCACCTGGCACAAATGAACAATTTGCTAAACTCATGTTTAAAACTATTTCCTCTGTGGAAGGGTGGCCCACAGTAGGCGTGGGGACTCTCGTAGCATCAGCCATCCTCTTAGGCAGTGTTCAGGGGCACAGTCCACGGTCACCACCTCCCACCTGCCTACCTCTTTCCCCCTCAGCAGTCACTGTGCCCAGAGCTTCAGCAGAGCTGGTTCCTATCAGCAGCCTTTTCCCAGCATCCCCCGGGCCACCCCTTCCCCCATGCCACCCCTTCCCCCATTCCCTCTGTGCCTTTTCCCTCCAAGTGCGCTAGGATCCTCGGATGGAAGACGCTTGGCAGCTCCGTGGGTTTCCCAGGCAGCTGCTACTCCCCTAGACTCTGAGTACTGGTAACCTTCGCCCCGACGCAGCCATGGTTGGGCTTGGAACCAAAATCATTAAATTCATCACCCTCTTACTCTCCAAAGGGGGTGGGGTGGGCTGGCTTCTGGGAAGCGACCAGACTCCCCACCACCCTGTGCAATGCTCAACTTGTGGCTCCGAGCAAAAGCGAGAAAACAGCCTAGGATTGAGCTCTCCGTGCCTCCTTGAGAAGGGCCCTCTCAGCTGCCTGTGAAACACACAGCTTTTTCCTCTATCCGCAGTTGGTTGCCCACAACTGCCGGATAAAAGTAGTGGATTATCCACACCAACCTCAAGAAGAGTTGGCCCAGATAATGCAAAATCACGAAGAACCCCAAACAAATTCCGTTTGGTTGTGGAGACTCAATGATTTTTCCCCCTTTCCTGCAGCTGACTTTCCTGACTCCACTGAACGTGAAAATCCATGCAGTCCCTGGACAGGGATGGAGGAAAGCTGAGTCCTGATGAGATCTGGCCACAGACAAGTCTCAAATCAGGCAATTATGTAGAAATGTCTAAGCGGCTGTTCTCTGAGAAGTTTTTAAAAAGTCACGGGAATTGCAGAGAGTCTAAGTGCAGTCTGTATCTGTTTAATATTTCCTTGGCTTTGAAAACAAAACCAGAGTCATAAGGTATCAATGCGGGAGGGGAATGTGAGACCATTAAATCCAACCCCCACTTTGTGCAGATGGAGAACCTGGAACCCACATGGTAGGTAGGCTGCAGCTTAACAGGATAGCACGTCTCTTCCTCTTCATCACAATTTTGAGCCATATTCCCTTTTACCCAGAAACCATCCGACCTTCCCAGCTCCCTTCACACGGAGATTTCTGCCCAATTGCTATTTTATGCACCTGTCGGGTGTGTCCTTTTTGCATGTGTCATTATGCACATTTTAATGACTTATTTCCCCTATGAACCTATAAGCTAGAAAAAAAAAATGAGTCCTATGGGTTTCTTCTTGTAAACTGTGTGCTAATGACTCATTACCTAACGACTTCTCACTAAGGGCGTCCTGGCAGCCATCTAGGTCTCGTCCAGCAACTACCCAGAGTTCAAGTACCACCTCTGCTACTTGCCACCCACGTGATCTTGGGCAAATGACTTAACTTCCCTGTAGAAGCAGCACCAAGGGAGGGCTTTAGTCCATGTAATTGTAATAGCCACCCCCCAAACACACAATGTGTAAAGTAGAAAAAATGCATAGCGAAACCCAGCTTCCAAACGAACGAATCTGAGGCACCTCCCCAGCCTGATTATAACCTCCCTCCCACTCAATCTGCTCATCTGGAAAAGGGGGGAAAATAATAACTTAGCGAGTTACAGGAAAGTTAAGTAAGATAGTCGATGTAAAGGACTTAGCGTTTTGAAAAACTGTTCCACACGGGGACTGGGGTGAGGGGAACAATGACAAATTAAACCTGGCCCCACCCTAAAGTGCTCACAGGTCCCTAGAAGAGGCAGCCAAGCCCTTCAGTGGTGACTGGGTGATAGGAGAGACTTAGAGCAGGATGAAAAGACAGTGTTAAGCAGAGGAAGGAACAACTTTCGAGAAGTCTGGGAAGATTTCACAAAAGATGAAATGCTTGAGCAAGAATCTGGAGCGTGAATAGGAGTTTCCTGGGCAGACATGTAAGTTTCACACTAGCCAGAAGGAACACCCTGCGGAAAAGAATCCAGAGGCTTTAAATGTAGCTCCTCCAACGTGCAGGAATAATTAGGTAAAGGGGAGTGAGAAGTGGAGGGAATGAGGCAGCAGAAAGAGACAGCATGGCCCGGAGGAAAGGGCACGAGTTTTGGAGTCACCAAGAGTGGGTTCTGGTCACCAGCTGCATGAGCGAGTTCCTTTCCTCTCCAGGACTCCGTCTGCTCATCTGTAAGAAAGGCGGGATAACAGAACAACCACTAGCAATAATAAACACTCGTTACTTCGTAGCCTGCACGTACACTGTGGCCTGGGGCGGGTCTCGTAGGCTTCACCAGCCTGGACTTTGTCTGCAAGGCGGTGGGGTTTCAGGCTGGGGGAACCTCGGTCTCAGAAGAACCAAGAGGGTAGAGGTGGCAGCTGTGGAGAAGAGCACCCTTCAGGCCGCTGCAATATTCCAAGAAAGCAGGGGTCCAGAGGTTGGGGGGCTGGGAGGCAGTCCTGGCAGTTTGGGAAAATTTGATGAGGTGATAGATACAGAATAGGAATCGAGAGTGAAGCCTTTACCAACTAAAATTATACATTTTTGGTGCGGATTAAAAGAAAAAAGTGAAAAAAAAAGGGGGCGCCTGGGTGGCACAGCGGTTAAGCGTCTGCCTTCGGCTCAGGGCGTGATCCCGGCGTTATGGGATCAAGCCCCACATCAGGCTCCTCTGGTATGAGCCTGCTTCTTCCTCTCCCACTCCCCCTGCTTGTGTTCCCTCTCTCGCTGGCTGTCTCTGTCTCTGTCGAATAAATAAATAAAATCTTTAAAAAAAAGAAAGAAAAAGAAAAAAGTGAAGGATACGTGGGATCCTATATATGATGTAGTACCATATATATATTATATCGCCAATAATGTTAACATAATTATTCCTCCTGCTATTACTGAGCTGTCCTTCTGGAGGGAAACCTGGCCCATCTTCCTCCTTTCCAGGATGAAAAAGCTGAGGCCCCAGGGAGGCAAAGTCACTGTCCCAAGACCAGCAGTGGGGGTGTGGGTGGGGATGAGACAAATCCTGGGGACTCCTTGGGCCTGTGACACCAATGACATCGGTTCACCTGCCATGTGTAGAAGTAACTGTACATTTTTGTTTTTATTGAAATGGGTCTTACAATGTTGTGTCCTGCAGAAGGGGACATGGGCTCTTTCACGAGAGGCCAGTTCATGTCAGGGGCCAGGCTATACAAACCCATCCCCAGCGTTGTGAAGGACAGCACTGTGTCCCAATGCACCAAGTGACAGCAGTCACACCTCAGACAGACTTTTCTGTCAATTCCATGTCACTGGCCATGCACTGTGAGCCCTCCTGCTCAGCTAGGTGGCCAGGCAGGAGGGAGAATGGAGACAGAATGGGCACACACATGTGCCCACAGGAGCAAACAGGAAAGTTGTCTCCGTTTCGGTGTCCTCCTGAGGGTGGGACTATGTGTGTGTGTGTGCACACGCGCGCGTGTGTGCTTGTGAAGTGGGGAGTGGGAGTCAGCGGGGAGGGTTGGAAGGGGTCTTTGTACCCCAAGAGCAGCAGGTGAGCCCGCGGTCTTTCCTGTGATTCTAGCCGAGCAAGAAGCCTCCTCCAGTGGAGGAAAAGCAAGACAGGGACTGCCAGGCTGGACCCAATCCTCCTTCTGGTTTCGATGGGCAGTGTGCACCGTATGCCCTGCCTGCTGGCCCCAGACCTTTCCAGCATCCCACACACAGGCTCCCTGAACTTCGCCCTGCCCCCGCTCAGAGCCCCCGTGCTTTGCCTACGCTGTGAGCAGGCAGCGGTTGGCCTAACACAGGCTGGCAGGAGAAGGGCTCCTCACTCCCTCCAGCTCTCTACCCTCCAGCTGTCACTCCACTCCTTGCCCACCATTTGGCAGAGTGCAGCCCCCACCCCCATCCCAGTCTGGTCCAGCAGGCACAGCTTAAGTTTCCAAAGAAACTCTGACTTTCCTGGGGTTTGGAGCAGGCTGGGCAAGGAGGGAGGAGGGTGCTTCGGCCAGCCACAGTTCCAACTACTGCTGCCTGCTGGAGCCCTCTCCTCCCACAGCTCCCAGCAGGGCACGGCCACTGCCACTACAGAGGCTTGGCAAATTGGGGCAGAAGGGGTGGGGTGGCCTATTGTGGGTTCCTATTTCTCTGCTCCCTGACATGCAGGAAAACAACACTTAATTTCACTTTCAACCTTTCAAAGAACGTCCCAAATTTTATTTCGCTTGAGCCTTATGGTTTCCCAAGCAGGATAATTCAGATTAACCCCTTTAGGCCAAAGGAGAAACAGAGACCAGAGGGAGTAAAATGACTGGTCCAAGGTTCCATTGCTAATTAGCTGGTCTGGAACCCGTGGAACCTTCCCATGCCCCACCGCCCCCACCATACCTTCTCTAGGTGGCACAGTGCACTCCCTGAGCTCGCTGTGAAAATGTCTTTGCTCATTTCATAGCCTCCTCTTTCATCCAAGAGCCTGGAGGTGTCCCATTTAGGGGGCACATGGCCCAGTGGCGGGAAAGCAGTTCATACTTGGGCAGCCTCACCATGTTTAGGCTCTGGAACGTGCCCCCCATCTCCCCACAAGAATGAAGCCCCTCTCAAGCTTGCTGAAGACACGTGATTTGTAATCAACTTTGCGTCCTGGGCAAGTCTTTTTCTTTATCAGTGTGAACTTCCCAGAAGGAAATAGGCTTTGTCTGTCTTTTTCCATGGGGGTAATGGGAAGCTTCAAAGTATACAGGAAATTAGAAAAGATTGGGAAGAATGAGGGCAGAAGAGAAAAGGTGTGTACCATGTATGGCTAGAGATGGGAGTTTCTGGGCTTTGCCCCACAGGTGCCCACCTCCTGGCAGCTTCTTGTGTAGACTTACTGATTTGAACCCCCTCTAACTTGGGAAGAGAATGCCTCCAAAGACAACCCATGACTACTCATTCCTTAATGCACAGGACCAAAACTGTGGAGTCCACGCCCCTGCCTCTGTGCGGGTCCCATCCCTAAACTCCCCCAAATGATGAGTCTGAACCTAGTCTTAGAGACTGCCAGAGAAGGACATGCCTTGATGATCTAAGCCTGGGTCTAGGCTCAGGTCGGCTTTGATGTTCTTCTTTGGTCTAGCCTAAATCCTTCTGGCTGCATTTTGAAAAGACTTCTTTGGATCTCTGTGAAGGAGAGCAGGCACTGGGCCAACAGGCAGGAAATGAAATCATGATGCTGGTCATTTTCCTCTTTTCTTTCCTCTCCTCTCCCCCCTCCTCCTCCCCATCACCCCGCTGCCCCCACCCTTGGGACTGCTTGTCAGATGTTTCCACGGTGATGAGCAATGCCCTGTATATACAGTGCCTTTATGTGTTATAGATTTTTGCCGTGAGCCTTCAGGCTTCTCCTCGCAGCCCTGACAAGGGAAATCCCATAATGAAGGATTTCACGGAGCTCCACGGGCTGGGAGAGGCTTTTCTTTCCATCTGTCATTTTACTTCAAGCCTTGACCTTTCTGTTCCCATGTAAAGCAGTACCGGGAAGAAACTGGGATTGGGGAGTGAGTAACTGGGCTGTGAGTAAACCAAAGCTAGTCTCCTTGGGTCTGGAGAGCACTAAAATGGAGACTTGAGGAAGACACTTGAGAGGGTATGGATGGGAGGTGGGGATGGGGGTGAGGAGAAGAGTTTAAAGATGGGAGAGCCCCTCAGTTCGGAATGAAGTCTTGAATATAAGTAGGGCAGCAGAACAGTCTGGGAAAACCCTGTCCCATCACCCCTGGCCAGACACTCAGGGATGCTACTTTTCTCCAAGAAGGCAGAGGCTTTGGAGTCCCACAAGTCTGGGTTCAAATACTGACTCTATGCCTCACTTGCAATGACCTTGGGGCAAGGGCTTCACTTCCTTAAGCCTCGGAGTCCTCATTTGAAAGTTAGTGGTGATACATACAGACTTCATAGGATTGCTTTGCGGATGGACTCAGATAATGTCCAGTGCTCAGCACAACACCTGCAGATAGCTAGCTTGTAATCCAGAGTGGCTACCAGTGTAGATCTTCCTCAATTTACAATGGGGCTACATCCCAGTTACCCATCGTAAGTTGAAAACTTAGTAAGTCGAAAATGCATTTAATACACTTAACCTCCCAAACATCATAGCTTAGCCAAGCCTACCTTACACGTGCTCAGACACTGACTTTAGCCTACAGTTGAGCAAGATCATCTAACACAAAGCCTCTTTAAAATAAGGGGTTGAATATCTCATGTAATTGATTGAATACTGTGTTGACAGTGAAAATCCGAATAGCTGTCTGGGTCCAGAACTGGTTGTCAATGTATCAGTTGCTGGCCCTGGGATCACACGGCTGACTGGGCGCTGCCGTTCACTGCCACTGACCAGCGTCACCAGAGAGTGTCACACTGTATATCTCGAGCCTGGGAAAAGATCACAATTCAAAATCAGAAGTACCGTTTCTAAACGAATGGGTATGGCTTTGACACCATCATCCAGCTGAAGAATTGTGACTCGAACCCTAGTAAGTCAGGGATGGTTTGTGCCTTCAGGCGAGGTTAGAACCACAGCAGCACCTGGAAGATAACAGAAACCAGAAAGCCCTGCCCTGCTCTCCTCGCCGACCAAATTCCCCGAAACCCTCCTGAGGCCCCTCTGGGGAGACAAACAACCGATGAGAAAGCAAGCTTGGGGCTTTGATGCCGGTGAAGGGCCATCTTCTGGCCGACTTTCCCATGTCAGGTCGATGGGGAGACTGAAAAAAAAATTCCCAGTCTCCAAGGCTCCACAACCAAATACCCGCCCGGCACTGCTTTGAAAGGGCAAAGCCTTCGAGATGCACAAGGATTGTGATTGTTTGAAATGTTGGTAACATTTCATCTTCCCAGAGACCTTGTTCATTTATCAGGGTTCTTAAAACCCTTTTGTTCATAAGCTTGTGGTGAGCACAGGAAACATTCTATCTAATATCAGAGCACAGCTGTTCCGCGACAGAGAGACTTAGGGAGAAAGCCCTTAAAAAAAGGAAGGGGGGGCAATCCCACCAGGGATACAAACATGGGAAAAGCAACCAGGGGCAGAAAGACGGCTCTGCGAGCTACAGCTGCCTAACGAGAATATGCTGTCTGGGGAAGTGTGAGAAAAAGAATCGCCACACTGACAGCAGGCCTCTGGAGCTCTCAGTAAACACTGTGACCAAGGCAAGGCCCAAAACTGGGCTCCTCCTCTCTGTAGGGTTCCTGGCAATCGTGCACGAGGCCCCAGCCAGGGCCCCTAAAAATGTTTGAAGTAGGTGTGGAGCCTTGAGTAACATCTTCTTAAGGGCCAGTGTGGCTGGGGGAAAAAAAAAAAGCCTAGTGGAAAACTCTGTCCACCCGAGGCCACAGAAGCCCAGGAAATATTTTCTAAAAAGGGCTTTGATTGCTCCTGAAAGCACAAGACAGAGTGAGCAGGGCCAGGCCAAGGCGGGGACTGTGTGTCGCTAGCCATTGGCTGTGTGAGGTTGGGGCAGACAGGTCCGGAGCCTAGGATTTATTTTCAGCTCTTAATTATTTAGCTGGGAGTCGTGTAGAACTTCAGATAAAGGAAAATCACCTCCACGTTGATGCAATGTCTGAAAAGTAGAAATTGTTTTGAATGCAATTTTCATAATCAAAGCCCAATTGGGAAAGGGAAGAAAGATAAAGTCAATAGGTGAATTTTCAACACTGAAAATTACAGTTGCCTTGCAATGAAATATTGTATATTACAGAAATTACCAGCTTGAGCTCCGGAATCAGAAAGACCTGGGTGTAAATGCTCGTGCTGGGTGACCTTGAGAAAATGTTTCAGCCCCTCTGTGCCTGTGATTCTTCATCGGCAGAGTGAGAATAAAGGCACCTATTTCCTAGTGTTGCTGTGAAGGTTAATGAGTGTCTATGGTTATAATGTTACTTTGTTGCAGTCAGAAGAGCCTAGTCAGGCAACTTGGGTGGTCTTGGCTTGACCATTAATTGGATCCTGTACAAACGCCTGTCCTCAGTTTCCTCTGTCTGAGGCAAATGATACCTGTCTACCCTATCTGACACCAATGCCGTGGCTCAAAGCAGTTTATGAAGTGTAAAGGCATATGTAAATGTGATCCATGATTATTACAAAGTATTCTTAGCCCGGAATTTATTCCCCCTTGTTTGCAAACATTCCAGTGCAAGAACTTTGAATGATCAGCTGATCATTCCACCTGATACCTGAAACCTGATTTCCAGCTTTGTTTGGATCCTGATTCTAACAAATCAACTGCAAAAGAGAAACACACACACACACACACACACACACACACACACACAGAACAGTGAACAGAAAACTGCAGGATTTTGATGATATTAAGGATTTATCATTATTTTGTGTTAGTTGCAATAACTGTATTGTAGATACAGATATAGATACACGTGTGAGAGGGTTCTTATACAGTTACACATGGAGTATTTACAGATTATATTACATGATGTTCGGATTTGCTTTAAAATCATCTGTGCAGGAGGGGGAGCTGAAGATAGGTACAGAAAAAAGAAGATTGGTCATATGTTAATAATTGTAAAAGCTGAGTAAGGGGCACTGGGAGTTATTTATATTATATTCTCTATTTTCTGTTTGAAATTTTTCAATAATAAAAGGGAAAAATACAAAAGGGGAGTCAACAAATGAGTAAACATCCACGACAGCCCCTGAGGACCAAATAGTCCTAACCAGGGACTGCCAAATATTTTGGATACAAGGAAGATGCACAGTAATGGGAGAAATCTTGAAACTGGACAGCCTGACACAGGCAAGGCTTTTCGATGTGACCAAGTCACATAATTTTTTCTAGGCTGCTGTCTCCTGATCTTTAAAGTGAGGAAAAGAGACACAAATACCCCTTTCAGCTTTAACACAATATGATATTTATTTATTTATTTATTTATTTATTTATTTATTTATTTTTAAAAAGATTTTATTTATTTATTCGACAGAGATAGAGACAGCCAGCGAGAGAGGGAACACAAGCAGGGGGAGTGGGAGAGGAAGAAGCAGGCTCATAGCGGAGGAGCCCGATGTGGGGCTCGATCCCACAACGCCGGGATCACGCCCTGAGCTGAAGGCAGACGCCCAACCGCTGTGCCACCCAGGCACCCCTACACAATATGATTTTTAAAAATCAAGTACACTCCACCAGATTTTTTTCTTACCTTTTCAAAGACAGATTTTAACAGCAGCTTCTTTACATTTCTATGGTGACCAAAAGCTTTTTTTTTTTTTTGCACATGTTGTATCTTACCATATAGGAAATAAGTGAATCCATTCAGGCAGGTATCACTTTTCTCATTTTACATCAAGGAAAGTGATTTATGAAATGTCAACTCCTCAGAATGTGAGTTACTTCACCAGATTTTCTGAATGGAATACATAAAGCTCACTCGCAAGTGAGTGAAACCATTTAGAATGTGCCAGAAGTGCTCTCAATTTAAGGAAGTACCAAGATAAAGTGTCTAGATAAGCAATGAATCTTTTGGTGAAGTGTATACCCTTTTCCCTAATTTATTTATGGCTTCCGATTTTCTGGTTACAGTAAAAGGTCGATTGGCCAAAACATGCAGCATTTGGAGAAGTTCTTCCAAACATCATTTTTATGAACTGGATGTTAACTTGAAAAAAGTTCTTTATGTTTCAATTCTTCTTATAAAAAATCTCCCAAAACCAAGAGGCTAATTTCCTATCTTAGCAAGCACAGAGAGATGAATGCAAGCTTCTTGGTGATCTCAGGGGATTCTTCTGGGCACCACTGGGCACCCAGTCTTACTGTCCAGGACTGGAGATGTAGACAGACAGGCAGAGATCAAGTCAAGTGGACAATGGTGCCTTGGCGTCTTCTGGAAGGTGCATCTTCAACATCAATCCTGGTATGAGCCAGTTTTACTGTGTAGTCTCCTACAAGTGGAAGACAGGGAAGAGCAGTTAATAAAGTGGTTTTGATTTGCTGAAATGGGGTCATCTCCCCGTACCCCTCTTTCCCAACCGTTTTTCCCTTTTCTGTTTGCGATTAGGAACTATCTTTACACACAACCCTTTCTGACACAAAATGTGGGGGCTTTCCCCCCAAACTAACCAATTCTCCCACTAATTGGGTGCCCTAAAATTCAATTCCCAGAGTTTGCACAGACGCCATGGGTTAAGGGCTCAGGCCGGCCAGACTGCCCTCCGTCTGATGCCAGTCCCGAGCTCCAGGTTGCCAAGTGTACTCCTGACTGACCAGCTATAAATTCAGGGGTTCCCAAAAGACCCTTCTCAGGTTTCATCATTTGCTAGAATGGCTCACAGAACTCAACAACAGTTTACTTACTATTACCAGTTGATGAAAAATGATATTATAAAGGATGCAAATAAACAGGCAGATGAAGAGGCCCATAGGGTGAGGTCTGGAAGAATCCCGAGCACAGAAGCTTCTGTTCCCATGGAGTTGAGGTGTTCCCCCCTCCTAGGCACAAGTGATTAAATTGCTGGCTATTGGTGATTGACTGAATCTCTAGGCCCTCTCCCCTCCCAGGAGGCTGGGAGAAGGGGCTCAAAGTTCCAACCCTCTGATCATACCTGGGTCTTTTTGGTAATGGGTCCCCATCCAGAAGCTATTTGGGGCCACTAAGTGTGGTCTTATTAGAATAAAGAATGCTCCTATCACTCCTCTCACCCAGGAAATTCCAAGGGATTTAGGAGCTCTGTGTCAGGAACCAGGGATGAAGACCAAATATCTATTTTTTATTATATCACAGCTACCCTAATGACTGTGAATAAAATTTCCTAGGACACTGCTTACAAATCTCTCACTTCTTTAAGAAGTACCTGAATTTGTCTAGCAAGGATTTGATACTATTTCGCCCTCTCAAAAGTACTTTCACGCTGATTATAGAAAAAGCAGACTATAAATGTCTTTGTACAGTCAATAAACCAACATTTATTGAACAACTACAAGTACAGGCACTTGCTGGGAGCTCTAAGAGATACACAAAGGCATAGGAAGGTTCCTGACTCCTTTTTGTTGAGGACAAGTCAGAAACAAATCCCAGACTTTGACGCCCAAGGTTTCAACATTGTGCTTGAGTCCCGGCATGCTCCTTAGCCACCGAGGACTTGGGTCTCTGTCTCCTTCTCTGCAATGCACTGTGATAATAACATTGCTTCACAGGATTGTTGCGGGGATTAAATGAGATCAGCCCCGGAAAGCTGTTTCAGTCATGCTCAGCACATGGGAAGTGCTCAGTAAGGAGCTCAGCAAGGAGCATCTGAGAACTGTATGTATGCAAGAAGCTGCTAATGCCAGGAGACACCACACCAGAGAGGTGACAGGCATCCACCCAAGGCTGAGGGAACCGCAGAGAGGGCATATTTGCTGTAAGAATGGGGTTACTGGGAAGAAAGCTCCCAGAGTGTCTGAGGTATCTATCACCTGAATTACTGGTCTCAGCCTTTTGGGGACCCCTGCCCTGAATGAACGTAGACTGGCCTAGACCTCACAGTACCCAGGCTCTCTGGGCCCTGAATGAAACTGGGTTCTACAGGTGTGTGGGGAATGGTCAATCAGGGAGGGCTTCATGGAGGAGGTGACAGAGGCATCAACGCTCCGAAGACGGATAGGGTTTCAGAAGGTTAGAGGTAGAGATAATGCAGAGGTCAGCTTAAGGGTGGCCCATCCCCTCCCTCTCCGGGCCCCTCCTCTGGGCACAGGCTCTGAGGCGTGTCGGGAATGTCTCCCTCTTTCTCCCTGAACCCTCCCTGCTGCCACCTAAACAGAAAGCTGCTTTTTCTTGCCCGGCTCCTGGGAGAGCTGCTGCCTGCACCCCTATCCCACAGAACAGCCCTTCTCAGATCTGAATGCTGAGGTCATGCCAGCGCTTCCCTTGGGTTTTCTCCTCTCCCAAAGGCTGTGTTCTGCTGGTCTTCTAGAAGCCACGACTCGTCCCTGTGCACTGCCCAGCATGGGGGTGCCAGCCCACCAGTGGGCTTCGCGGCCTTCCCTGGCAGGGCCTCTGGCTCGTGGCTGCCATCTCCACCGCCCCCATCCCCGAGCTGCAGGGATGCAGCCATCACTGGCACCCCCTCCCAGCCGAGCTCAGAGACTCTCATCTCAGCACCCTGACATTCCGGTCCAAGCTGTCACGGGAGAGTTCAAGTGGAAAGCAAAACAAAAACTGAGGAATGTCTTCTTATTTTATCACAAAATGTAAGTGGTCAAATGTAATCCCAGCCCTGCCACTTATCAGCTGGGTGAACTTGGACAAATGACACAATCTCTCTGTGCCTCAGTTTACCCATTTATTAAGAGTAGTCCTTATCATAGTGTTGTGAGTACTGAATGAGTTACTATAAAAGGAGTACTTGAAACAGTGCCTTGTAAGGTTCGAGGCACTATTTTTTTTAAAGATTTTATTTATTTATTAGAGAGAGAGAGCACGCTCAGGGAGAGGGGCAGAGAGAAGCAGACTCCCCAATGGGCAGGGAGTCCAATGCAGGGCTCCATCCCAGGACACTGGGATCATGACCTGAGCCAAAGGCAGATGCCTAACTGACTGAGCCACCCAGGTGCCCTGAGGGGCACTGTTGGTATGGTATTGTTATAATGGTTAAGAGAGCAGGGTACCGAATCAGGCAGACATTGGAGACACCACTTAATGTCTCTGAGGACCAGTTTCTTCATCTTCTGAAAATGGGACTAATAATAGGGACCATACGAATGGCTCTACCGTGAATGATTTAGCACCGCACTTGGCATATAGTATGGCAGGAAAAGGCTTACACCATAAAGAAAAAAAATCTTTGAAGAAAGACAAATACAGACAGACCTTGGCTAGAAAAGTGATGACCAAACTCACTGTAGATAGAAGAATCCCCGCAACCCCGCCTGCCCAGGGCAGGCGCCTGCCACGTTGCCTGCAGTCTGCAACCCTTCCGGAGAGCGGCCACATCCGGGACATCCTTGCCCTCCCTCACCGTGCCTTGCCCGGGGTCTCCTCGCACAGCTCAGCCACGGAACTGAAGTGCTGAATGAACAGCATGTGTAAACACGCCTATTCGACCCCCCAGGAAACCAGGGGAGTAAAAAGAATCCCCTTTAGAACTTTTCTTGCTTTCCCACACTCAGAGCTCCACCATTTGGGAAAGTAGTTGCTGTGGGTGACACAGATCACAGGGACCGGCCACGTGGCTTTGAATGCTGTGGCCAGAAGCTCAGGCCTCTGCTTTTTAAAAACTGTGGTTCAAGTCCTGAGCCTGCCAGTTACTGACTCTGGGATTCGGGTTAATGTCTAATCCTCCCTAGCCTCAGTTTCCTTCTTGGTAAAATGGGAAAGGTGAAAGTTATCTCACCATGGAGTTGTGAGAATTAAATGAGTTATGTGTAAGATGCCTTAGCAGGGTGCCTGGTAGATGGGGTGCTTCATACATTCTGGCGGTGGTTATCAACTCTGGATTTCTAAAATGCAGAAGACATCAGGGCATTTGGTTCAGGAAGTCATTTTAAGGAAAATCTGTACCTTCTTCATTTTTCTGGTTGGGGTGGAGGGGTCAGGGAAAGAAGGGCATGACCATGGCCTGAGCCTCTGGAATTCATCTGCCCAGTGGGCTAGCGTTACCAGCCTGTGCCCATCCTGTTTCAGGGCCATCCTCCTCCTCTGGCTGCAATCATCATTCCCAACACCATCAACACCCCTCCTTCTGCAGAGATGTGAACACTCTGGCATTGTTTCTTCCAGCCAATGGCATCTCTCTGGCCTGCGATTGGTACCTCTGAGATTCCATCGCAATCCAGGCATCCCAGCTATGTCAGCGTGACTCACGTTGTGTGTGTCTGACATCCACATGGCCCCGGAGAAGGCTGGCTCCAGCAAAAGGTTATTTGGAATGCTGCTGAATGTTTGAGGGCTGTCAAGTTACCTTTTTGGGGTTAGGCCATTAAAGTCGCATCTGATGTTTTATGGTACAAATGAGATAAAGTGCATTTTGAAATCCATGGGCAGAGAGAGGATTTTTATGGATGTGGACACGGTGGCAGCTAAAAGTAGGTGGGGTCTTTCTTTCTTTCTTTCTTTCTTTCTTTCTTTCTTTCTTTTTTCTAAAACTTTGCAGTTTTTCTTCCACATAGCTATTTTACTTCAATGCAAAGCAGAAACAATCCCCAAAGTGGGAAAATGCATGGTGTGCTCAGAGGGCTAAGAGCCGGCTGGTGGGACTAGAGCATCTGGAGAACTGGTCACCTCGGGGGAGTGAGGGGATGGAGAGATATCAAAGGCATGGACTAATCCCCAAACGTGAAGCATGAAGACTCCCATACTAACAGATTCAGTAAAACCTGGAGCTGCTGGATTACCTGGAACAGCATGGATCCATCTATCTGGCTCCTATCACCCCAATCAGAAAGCTGTCTGCTCTGTCCTTAAATTCTCTACCCAACCTTCATCACACACCCTGGAGAAAAATTTCTTCCAGGCAAATCTAAATCCCTCTTGAGTGCTTTTTAGTCCATGCCTTTGATATCTCTCCATCCCCTCACTCCCCCGAGGTGACCAGTTCTCCAGATGCTCTAGCCCCACCAGCTGGCTCTTAGCCCTCTGAGCATGCTGTGCCTTTTCCCACTTTTGTTCCTGAGCTTTGTCTCCTTTCTCCAGAGTATCCTTCCCTTCCATCTCTGCCACTATCCAACCAAATGGTCTAACAAAGAGTCCAGATGAATAACAGGCACATCGCCAGGCAATGATAAGAAGATAAGCAGACCAAACATCAGAGCCTTCTCATCCGCCAAGCCCAGACTCAAGTGCCGCCTCCTCCATGAAGCCTTGTCATTCATCCACTCAACTGAACCCCTTCCTCTCTCTCTTCCTGCACTCCCATAACATGGAGGTGATCGCCTCTCCCTCTCCCTTATATTAATGTGAAAACTATGTGTGTATGTGTCTGATCCCCTATAGACTGTAAGGTTGCTGAAGATAGGAACTTTAAGATGTTCACTTTCTATCTCAGACCGCTTAATTTATAGAATTAAGACCCCAAGATTTTTATTCTCCTATGGACACTTGAATGTTCAAAGAAGCCGAGTACAACGATGCTGGATAGAACATTCTTTATAAAGGCAAAATTGGTGAGAGAGGGTGCCTGAATGCCTATTGATTGTCAGTAGTTACGTTATGATACATTCTTACTGTTGAAAACCATTCTGCATTTACAATGAATGAAGTTGGGGCACTGGGTGGCTCAGATGATTAAGCATCTGCCTTTGGCTCAGGTCGTGATCCACAGGTCCTGGGATGGAGCCCCACGTTGGGCTCCCTGCTCAGAAGGGAGTTTGCTTCTCCTTCTCCCTCTGCTTGTGCTCTGTCTCTCTGTCTCTCTCAAATGAATAATAAAAAAAATATCTTTACAATGAATGAAGTAGATCTATATGGACTGGCATAAAAAGACTCCAAGAGATTATTGTTAACTGAAAAAAATCAAGTTACTGAATAGTATGTTTGGCATGATCTTATTTAGGTTTTTTTTTTTTTTTTGATCTTATTTAGGTTTTAAACTCTTACTCAAGAGAAAAAAAAAAACACCCAAAAAGTAAAGATCTCTGTGATGCAATTGAGCAGGTAATGGGTTCTCTGAAAATGCTGGGAGAAATCATTAAAAAAATGAATCATATGTACACTAAATATTTCTTTGTAGTTAATGTGCATTTATTTACCAATCTCTTGATATCAGTCCCAAGTTTTTTGTTTTTTTCTGTTTTTTTTTTTTTTTAAGTAGGCTCAGCACCCAACATGGGACTTGAACTCCTGACCCTGAGATCAAGAGTTGTAATCTCTACTGACTGAGCCAGCCAGGTACCCCAGTCCTAAGCCTCTTTTTTAGCATGGGTGTGATACAGAGCTCTACATCATCTTTTCTGTGTAAGCCACATCATAATGCATCATCTACAATTTCTAGTTTTGTTTGCTCTAAGTTGGAATGAGAACTTAAAGACATGGATAGAGTCTCTCTCCAAACCTCCCCAAGCATCAGTAACAAGGCATAATAATAGTAGCCATAGGTGACCAAGAGGAAAAAAGATCATTCTGTGTGTACTATGCCTAGAGCTTAGTAAGGTTTAGCTAATCTATGAAGTATTTTACTTTCTTCTTATTATGATGCAGTAAGAAGATGAAGAAGCAACAGGGAATCACTCTACCTGGGACTCTGGCCACCTTCTCTTTCTGCCTTATAGATGCTCAAAGTCCATAAATATCAGGGGAATGAATACCGTGGCATGAACCGTAGGTGAATGAGAACCTGCAATGTGCCAGCACCATGCTAAGTGGCATGGCAACACAGTGCTTAGTAAGTTAGTTCCTGTTTCAAAGGCCATTACAATCTAATGACAAAGGGTTGAATACACACAGGAAGGTAATACTACTACTACTAATAATAATGTGGAGTACCAATTAGGATATTTTTAGTTGCAAATGATTTTTAAAAATAAAACACTAGGGGCACCTGGGTGGCACAGCGGTTAAGCATCTGCCTTCGGCTCAGGGTGTGATCCCGGCGTTCTGGGATCGAGCCCCACATCAGGCTCCTCCACTATGAGCCTGTTTCTTCCTCTCCCACTCCCCCTGCTTGTGTTCCCTCTCTCGCTGGCTGTCTCTATCTCTGTCAAATAAATAAATAAAATCTTTAAAAAAAAAATAAAACACTAATAAAGTAGCCTAAATACCTAATTGGCTGGAGCAATGGAAAATTCAAGAGGTTGAGGCACTTCAGGAGATACTTGATTAGAGCTGTGAGCCCAGTTCTCTTCGACTTTCTCAGTGCTGCTGTACTGTATGTGTCAGCTTTGTTCTCCGGCTGGCTTCCTGTTAGTAGAAAAAAAATGGCCCCAGCAATTCCACTCTCACATCTGAGACCACATCATCAAAGTACAGTCCTGGATGTTCGTCTGGGCTCAATCACTCTGGCAAGACAGACGGGATTATGTTGATCAGCTCAAGCCAGTGAGGGTTCATCCCTACATCTGGTGATGGAGTCAACTTGAGTACTTCTTTCCTGCGTTAGGCACCATTCTACTTGTCTTTATACATTTATCTGCACAAGAGCCCTATGACGTAGGTGCTACCAGCATCTCCAGTTTGTAGTTGAGGAAACTGAAGTCCAGAGAAGTTAACTAATTTTCCTCAGGTTGTACAGCAAATAAGTAGTAGGGCCAGGATTCATAGTTTGGCCCACTGATTCCAGACTCCACCTTCATATCCACTAAGCCATAGAGTCTCCCAAGGCATAAGTCCCAAGGTGGCCCCTGCTGTGGTGCAGATAACACATGCCAGCTAAATTGAGAGGGAAGAGCATTTGGCCAGAGTGAGGTGATGATAGAAAAAATAGGGTTTGAGTTAGTTCTTAAGCAAATGCAAAAAAATTAGATCAAGCGAAGATTGATTGATTGATTGATGTATTTAATTGGTGGGGAGGAGGGCAGAGAGAGAGGGAGAGAGAGAATCTTAAGCAGCATGGAGCCTGACATGGGCAGGGGCTCAATCTCACAACCCCGAGACCATGACCTGAACTGAGATCAAGAGTTGGACACTTAAATGACTGAGTCACCCAGGCGCCCCTAGATCAAATGCACTTTTAGAGACAGGAATCATAGCAGAGATGGCAAAGGCAATGACATCAGACAGCTGTGGGTCAAGTCTGCTACTTCTATAGAAGCTGAGTCACCTTTTCCAAGTTGACTTCTCTGGCCCACAGGTGAAATAAGAAGCCACCAGATTGAATCAAAGGCCAATGAGGAGAATCCAAAGAGAGAAGGGGGCCGAAAATACAATCCTAGAAACCCTGAAAGGGACCAGTGAGAGTAAAGCCAATTCCTGTGGAAAATGTAAAGTCCTCTGGAAGAGTAGAGCGTGAGAAGCCACAACCCAGGGAATCACTATAGTGACAAGTCTAGAGCATTTATTCAATGGTGACCTTACACTGTCAGCTGGGAAACGAGAAGGAGGGGGAGAAAGGTGGGGCCTCAGGAGCTAGAAGATTATCCTAATAAAATACCTCCTCACAATCGCTCAATTCTGGAACTGGATGAGACAGTGAACAACATGTAATACAACCTGTTTATTTTACCGACAAGACAGGAGACACATTTGAACACTTACATAGAGAGAGACTTGTGGATAAAGTGCCTAGCACAGTGCCTGGTAAATAGTGCTGAATAGATAATAGTTCTTATTATTTTTTGAAGTGACTTAACCAAGGTCTCAGAAGTTGGTTAGTGACCAAAAACACATGAGCATCCACGTCTCTTAATACCCAGTGTAGTTCCTTCCATTACTCTTAGCTTTTTTTTTCTTCTACAGCAAATTTGAGATGAAGGATGCCAAATTCCACTGAAAGAAGAGGGAAGAAAGAAAAGTTAGTTGCTCACTCACCCAGAGCCAGCAACCCTTCTTAGTATCCAAAGTGGGGAAAGCAATCATATGAGGAAAATGTTGGAATAAGCACTAGATGAGGAGTTTGGAAATCAAGATTATGGATGTTGGTCTGCCATTAACCAGTTCAATGATCTAACCAGCTTGGGCTTCCATTTACTCATCTATAAAATTAGAGGTTTGGAAAAAATAATCTTAGTTTCCTTCCAACTCTGAAATTCTATGAAAGTGGGTTCCACTCTTAACATGGCAGTAACTTGCCTTATTAGAGAACATAACCAAATTGTAAAAAAATATATATGTATATATACATATATATCTATCTATATCTGTATATGTATATATATGATATAAATATGACATATATATAGTATAAAGGTCACATTACAAAATTAAAAGTGAGAAAAGACATGAGAGTTGGCTTTAAACATCTGAAAAACTCTCAAGTCACATAGGGATTAGATCTACTTTGTGTGAGGCTCCAGAGAGCAGAAATAAGACTGAGGAATAAAAGCAATGGGAGCAGTTTTCTGCTTAATACAAAAGAGATTTTTTTCCATGTATTTTGGGGGCTCTTATATTAGGTGCACATATATTTATAATTGTTAGGTCTTTGGATGAATTGTCCCTTTTATCATTATAAATTGTTCTTTTTTTGTGTGGTGTACTAACAATTTTTGTCTCAAAGTCTATTTTTTCAGGTATTAGTACAGCGACTTCAGCTGTCTTTTGGTTAGTGTTTGCTGTATATTTTTCCATCTTTTTACTTTAAACTTATTTGTGTCTTTGCAGCTGAAGTTTGTCTCTCGTAGAGAGCATATAGTTGGATCATGTTTCTTTATCTATTCTGCCAATGATTTCCTTTTGATTGGAGTGTTTAGTACATTTACATTTAATGTAATTACTGATAAGGTCAGATTTATATCTGCCATTTTGTTATTTGTTTTTTATATGTATTATGCCTTTTTTGTTCTTCTATTTTCCCACTGATGTCTTCTTTTGTATAAAAATGTATTATCTAGTGTGCTATTTAAAATTCTTTTGTTTCATTTTTCTTTCATTTCCTTTTTAAAAATTCTTTTCTTAGTGGGTGTCTTAGAGATTACAATTAACATTTTAATTTAAAAGAATGTGGTTTGGATTAATATCAACTTAATTTCAATAGTACACAAAAATTTTACTCCAATATAGGCTGTTCCCTTTTGCTCCTTTGTGCTATTATCATCATACAAATTACATCTTTATACATTATAAGCCTATCAGCACACTTTTATAATTATTACTTTATGCAGCTGGCTTTTAAATTAGGTAGAAGAAAGTTGTTACAAAAAAACACAAGTACTTCTATATTGTCTCTTATATTTACCTATGTGGTTACATTCACCAGTGCTTTTTATTTATTTGTGTGGATTTGAGTTACTATCTAGTGTCCTTTCATTTAAACCACAAGAACTCCCTTAAATATTTCTTGTACAGAAGTTCTGCTAGCAACAAACTCTCTGTTTTTGTTTATTTGAAAATATCTTAACCGTTCCTTTATTTTGGAAAGATAGGTTTGCCAGATAGAGAATTCTTGGTTAACAGTCTTTCTCTTAGCACCATGAACATGTTATCCCACTGCCTCTGGCCTTCATGGTTTCTGATAAGAAGTCAGCTGTTAAACTTATTGAGGCGCCCTTGTATATGATGAATTGCTATTTTCTTGCTGTTTTCAAGATTCTTTCTTTGTCTTGAAAATTTGACTATGATGTGTGTAAGTGTGATTATCCTTAAGTTTATTCTACTTAGAGTTTGTTGAGCTTCTTGGATGTGTAGATTAATGTTTTGGGTTTTTTTTTTTTAAGATTTTATTTATTTATTTGTCAGAGAGAGAAAATGAGAGAAAGCACAAGCAGGGGGAGCAGAAGGCAGAGGGAGAAGCAGGCTCTCTGTTGAGTAAGGATCCCAATGTGGGACTTGATCCCAGGACCCTGGGATCATAACCTGAGCCAAAGGCAGACACTTAACTGACTGAGCCACTCAGGCATCCCTAGATTAATTTTTTTTTTAAGATTTTATTTATTCATTTGACGGAGAGAGAGAGACAGCCAGTGAGAGAGGGAACACAAGCAGGGGGAGTTGTAGAGGAAGAAGCAGGCTCCCAGAGGAGCAGGGAGCCCAATGTGGGGCTGGATCCCAGGACCCTGGGATCATGCCCTGAGCTAAACGCAGAAGCTTAACGACTGAGCCACCCAGGCACCCCCACCCCCGATTAATGTTTTAAAATAAATTTGGGAAATGTTCAGCCACTATTTCTCCAAATATTTTTTTCTGCCCCTTTCCTCTCCTTCTGGGACTCCCATTATGTGTATGTTGGTATATTTAGTGATACCCCACAGGTCTTTGGGACTGCTCATTTTTCTTCCTTTTCTTTCTGTTTCCCAGACTGGGCAATCTCAATTGACTTATTTTCAAAGTTGCTGGTTCCGTCTTCCATTAGTTCAAATCTGTAGCTTGAGCCACCTAGTGAATTTTTCAATTTAGTTATTATACTTTTCAACTCCAGAATTTATATTTGGTTCTTTTTAATAATTTTTCTCTTTATTGATATTTTCTATTTTTTATACTTTACCTCTTTAGAGATGGTTTCTTTTAGCGCTTTGAACATATTTATATTTTAAATAACTGATTTAATATCTTTGTCTAATAAATGTAATATCTGGTTATTAATATTAATAGCCTCAGGAATTAATTAATTGCCTCAGGAATGGTTTCTATTGATTGGTTCTTACCCTGCATATTGGCCGTATTTTCCTGTTTTTCTGTGTCTCATAATTTTTTTTAATGATTTTTTATTATATTATGTTAGTCACCATACAGTACATCCCCGGTTTCCGATGTAAGGCTCGATGATTCATTAGTTGTGTATAACACCCAGTGCACTATGCAATACGTGCCCTCCTTACTACCCATCACCAGCCTATCCCATTCCCCCACTCCCCTCCCCTCTGAGGCCCTCAGTTTGTTTCTCATAGTCCATAGTCTCTCATGTTTCATTCCCCCTTCTGATTACCCCCCCCTTTCTTTATCCCTTTCTTCCCCTACCGATCATCCTAGTTCTTATGTTCCATAGATGAGAGTCTCATAATTTTTTTTACTGAAAACTAGACATTTCAAATAATATAAGGTAGCAACTCAGCAAGTCAGATACTCCCACCACCACTCCCACACACGCACTACTAGGTTTATTGTTTTTGTTGCTGTTTGTTTACTTAGTGACTTTCCTGGACTAATTCTGTAAAATCTGTATTCTTGGTCATGCCCAAACATGGATGTCTCTGTTTAGCTTGCTTCATGGTCAAATAATGATTAGATAGAGATTTCCTTAAATGCCTTGAACCAGTTTGAACCAATATGTCTCTGAGCCTTTACCAAGGAACTCTAGTGTATGTATGGGCACACCTTCAACAATCTGGCAGGCAGTTTAAAACTCTACCTTAGCTATCACTTTCTGTTTGCACAGAGGCTCAAGATCACCTGGTGGCAAGTAATTAGGGCTTTCTCAGGTCTTTCCTGGGCATATGCAAAGCCATACACATGAATGTGGCCTTCTAGATTCCCAAGAACATTCAGAGCTTTTCAAAGTCCCTAGGGACAGCACATGTTCCAGTGTTTCCTTTTAATATTTTTAGCCAGCCTCTTATTAACCCCAATGGGTATTGCCACCTCGAGTGGTTGGAATGTTAAACAACTGCCACTAATTGTTTTGGACAAACATGCTGGGAACAAGGCAGTTCATGGAGAGCAAGCTCTGAGTCAGGTCAAATAGCGACAAACCCTGAGATTGGAGCTTTCCCAGAGAACTGCTAAATAAGTCAAATAATAACATTTCTCTGCCTTTAAAGGCAGAGAAGTTTGAAAAGGTGACAGGACAAAAGAAAAACCTACCTGGAGAGGCAAAAGTCATAGGCAGTATGGTCTGGTAAAAAGCAAGGCACCCAGTTCAAAAGTTCAAAGTAGGGAATAGCTTTAAAAATAAAATGAGCAGTAAGTATCTAAAGCCAGTTAGAGAACAGAATAAATTTGGAAACACAATAAAATACTGACAGAAGAAACAAGAAGATGAGGGGAATTGTAATGATATAGCTTAAATGAAAAGATCCATGCATACTTCTTTAGTTTTTAAAGTGAGGGTTGCTACCTTAGTCCCAGCACTGTCACTAATATGCTCTGTGATTGTAGGTGTAACTGAACTGCTATCCCTTAGTTTTCCAAGGAAGAACTGCAGTTTGGAGTTCGTTTCCCAAATTTTAATTTTTGTATACAACTTTTCTGATTTTTAAACCCCCATATCTATATATCACTTCGTTAATTTTTAAAAAATTGATCCTTGGGGCGCCTGGGTGGCACAGCGGTTAAGCGTCTGCCTTCGGCTCAGGACGTGATCCCGGCATTATGGGATCGAGTCCCACATCAGGCTCCTCCGCTGGGAGACTGCTTCTTCCTCTCCCACTCCCCCTGCTTGTGTTCCCTCTCTCGCTGGCTGTCTCTCTCTCTGTCAAATAAATATATAAAATCTTAAAAAAAAAAAAAATAAATAAAAATAAATAAATAATTGATCCTTTTTCTAAATACTACTATTGTTTTTGCCAAATTATGAGTTTGATATGTTACATTTTCTTTTAATACTCATTAAAATAAATATCAAGCCATTAAAATACACTATGCTCTTCCATGTACCAACTACCTTACTTTGGTAGACAATGGACTTGATGTGTAAGGTTCTTTCCGCTTCTGCGATTGTCTGGATGGGTTTTCCCCTGTCCTTTCTATTCAGGTTGGAAGATTACCTCTTAGTATGTATCTCTCTAAGGACAAGATAATTTGGCGTTTAGGATGCACCAGTTTGTGATGTTGGCAGCCACCACTGGTCATATTCTCTCAGAATTGGCTCAGCTCTAGTACATGGGATTATTAATGTATTTCATATGCTCTATGAAATCATGAACATTTCTATACCAGATCTCAGCTCTGGGGTGTCTCGACCCACTTTTTACCACCACCATGGATCAGTTACTCAGTGGTGGCTGCCAACATCACAAACTGGTCCATCCTAAACTCCAAATTAGCCTGATGTGGGACTCGATCCCACAATGCCGGGATCACGCCCTGAGCCGAAGGCAGACGCTTAACCACTGTGCCACCCAGGCGCCCCTCCAAGTGTAATTGTTTATTCGTTACAAGTTTCTCTTTCTCAGTAGCCACATTTTAAGAAGGAAACATGTCTATAAACACATAATGTTATAACGCAAATAATTTAAGTCTAAGTAGATTTCATTGGAGTACAAAGAATCCCAATGAATGAAGTCCCTCACATGTTCAAAGCAATGAAAAGTGATGAAGAAAAGTGGAACACAGCAGAAAGTTTTACTTGCTTATTCCTAGTTTATTAGGACATGCCAGAAAGCAAGGAGGGATGTCCTGTGTCAAGACGGCAACTCTGGAAATTTGCTGTATTCCCTTTTCACCAAAGTAGCCACCTGAGGCACCTGAGCTCCATGTAGCTCAGGATATGCTTTATTTAAAGATGCCCATAAGGTTCTGAGCTGTCACGTAGCCACCTAAAGAAGGACATGCACGTTAGGGTCCATTCAAAACTATATGTTTATATATGCTCGAATGGAGTCTGTGTTTGAGTTGTAGGAATAAAGCATTTGGTTAGTTTAACCCATGTGCTGGGATTTCCTTAAGCACTCTGGTATATATTCCATATATTTTTACATTCCCCATATATTTTTACATTATGTGTGCACGGTGCACACACATATATATTTGAAGTCGGCTCCACACCCAGCACGCAGCCCATTGCAGGGCTAGAACTGATGACCCTGAGATCAAGAGCGGAGCTGAGATCAAGAGTCGGCTGCTTAACCAACTGAGCCACCCAGGCGCCCCTACATTTCATATATATATGAAGACTGCCATCCTATTCTATCAATTTAGGATTAGGAAAACATCATTCTCTATCGGCTGACAACATGCATCGAAGTGCCCACCTATATAGGGAACTGAATTTAAAAGGTTCCAATCTGGGATGAGTTAACATCTCCCAAGATACGTGGGGAGTGAGACTATACCTCAATTCACAATTTAAGAATTGTTATATAAAACATAAAATATATAAAAGATGCTATAAGATAAAATTCCTATTGATGACGGTGATGATGATGATAAAGCCATGGGGACATAACCAACATTTAATGCCGAAAGGGAACTTAGTGATCATTTACTACAGCTAGCTAAGTTTGTAGATGAGGAACTTGAGAAATAGAAACATTTAAGGCATCTGCAGGTCACAGTGCTGCTTGGTGGTAAAGTAGGAACCAGAGTGCAAATATTCTGAATTCTAGCCTGGTGCCATTTCACCAGCATGATGCTGTGGCAAGGACAATATTTTCTGCATCAATTTTAGAAGACACCCAGGCTACTAAGTAGAGGTCTATATTCTGCTCTGTCAACGTCTGGGGTACTTGGGACAAGTAAATGATCTACTCTGACCTCCACTTCCTAACCAAAGGAGTGAAACACTAATCGATGCCCTGTCGGATTCAGAGAGGATTCATTCAGACGAGAAACAGATGCTCTGGGAAATACAGCTACTCAAAGAAAGGAATGCTCTCAAATGGACCAAGAAAGCAGCTCCATCTTTGGCAACTTTAAAAGGACTAACCAAACCCCGAACATGTAATCCAGACATCCAACCAACTAGTCCCAACAGAGTGTAAACAAATTAAGAACATAATTTGAGAATAATTTAAGAACATTGTAAAAAACACCGGGCAATTCAAGTAATAACTACTTGATTGGACCGAGTTTAAAAGAGAAGATAAATTCCACGTCCCTGCCTCAGATAGGTTGTGTAAGATGGGTAAAAACACGGCATCTCATTCTGTGCCTTTTGTTCTATAGTTTTATTATGTTTAAAGCACTCATTTCTCATGCTTAATCACTAGAAAATGTGATTTTCAGGGTTAGGAACCTTATTCTTCAACTCTTTTTCCCTACTGCCTGCCTTCCAAAATATTCATTGAGTGTCTAACTATTATGCCCACGACATTTCCGATGCCTAGCACACTCTTTGGCACATGGTAAGAACTCAGTTTTTACTTTTAAAAATGAAGGAATAAATCACAAACGCTAAAGGCATTCTCCAAAGCACAGAAATCTCCGCCTATTTGACTCCTCCATTGAAACCATTAAAATTCTACCTTACAAATTTGAAGCACACCCCCCGATCTGCTTTGATACATCTGTGCACAGACTTGTGATGTTATCAGTTTAACACATATGTGATTGCTCAGCGTGAATACTACATAGAATTGCAATCGCAGACTCCTAAACACAGAGGCGTATTCTGTGATTGGACAAAATGTCATGAGGTCCTACAGGATATTCCTCTGTGTCCAAGTAAGACCGAGTATCTAAACTATAGTAGAGAACAAGGCTTTCCTAAAGCTGAAAGATTTCCACTCAGTGAAACATTCAGACAGCCTAGGTAAACTCTTAAGTATCTAAATGGAAGGTACGACTTTGATTTCTTGAGGTACGTGTGATTTTCATCCCAAATGTAGCCGATTTCACCGGAGTGCCATTACTGATTTACTAAAGTCATCTGCTAGACGACAACAAATTGCTGGTAATTACACCACAGACTATTTATACGAACTTTTCTTGTATAAAGGCAAGTAAATTTGAGCCTTATACAGTACTTGGTTAGGGAAATTTACAATTAGATATACCATTTTATTTAAAAAGAGAAAAATTAGAAGAATATGTATTTAGAAGTGGGGGGTAAAAAAACTATTCGCCCAGTTTATTAGAATGACACAGTAGAGATCTCATGCACTGCTACCTGATACAACTAAATTTCCTGAGTTTAAATGACTTCAGGAAGACCCCCACACAAAATGGCCTGTACACCAGGTCTAGACTCCCTTCTCTCAAAATATTTTTTTTAAAAATGATGTTTCATGATCTTGAAATAATTGGTGGCCATATGTAAGACATTTCATTTGAAACCTTATGTAAACTAACCCAAACCATTTGCTTCAGGACATCTTTCTTGACACCAGGAAAGAGTTTTTTGGTCCTGGGTCTTTGCATTTGCCTGACGGACTGACTGGCTGGTCTCAAAAACGGAAACATATGTGGGCACGATGAAGGAAAGCATTTGGAAGTTAGGCAAAAGAATTTTCTTATTCCTTTTTAATCTTGTGTGGTTTTCTCTCCCTCTAAGCAATAGGTAGAGTAAATTTTATTTATTTATTTATTTATTTTTTGACTTTTTATTTTCAAAAGTGCAATATTGAATGTCCAGGACAAAAACTTAACATAGCATTCATAATTTTTGTCTTACAATTTGATGACAATTTTTAAAGAAAAAGAATGTAAAGGTTCACACACACTCACTGAAAGGAGACAGAATTATCATCATCATCATCATCACTAAATAGGGCTTGAAGGAACTCACCTCTGTACACCACAAAGAAAGACATATTTGGTTTATAGTTAATGGGACCACAATGAAAGTGTGATCTGAGATGACTAACAGCAGAAATAAATTAGGATTTTCTGCTCTAATTTCACCTTCCACATAAACCCCTCTGCTCTGGATTTGTGCTTTTCTAAGTTGTTGACATAATGCATAGGCACGGACTTTGTTTCAAGTTCATGTAAAAGCAGATGCCCTTACTTAACGCTGAGCAAAGAGGAAATGCATTCCTCCTGAGTCTAAATCCAACCTAACTTGGATTGTCTAGCACACTTATACAAACTGCTTGCTTTCAGGTCAACCCTAAAATAGAAAGAATATCTCTCTCCAGAGGTACACATTTTGAAGATTACAAAATTTAAAAAACAACCTGTTTCACATTTTAAAACTCATTCCTTTTTATGCCAACAAAAGGACCACCAAGAAAATAAGTTTAGAAAAATTTTCAATCTGCCTCTTGAAATGTGCCACCAGCAAAAAACAAAACAAAACAAAACAAAAAAAAACACCACAACAAAAACAACAACAACAACAACAACAACAAAACAACCCCAAAAAGGCTCAACAAGAAAACTATTTCTCCGGTTTTTACTAATTAGTTCATAAAAGTTTGGAGAATATGAACTTAGCATGTTGTAGAAGTATGTTATAAACTGTACTAACGGATGCTGGCAATCCTTGTGTTTAAAGATTGCAAAATAAAATATGAAATAAGGGATATTTATTAGAAATATTTTATACCACTTCAATTTGGTTGTAACTGATACACAGCTGAATAAAACCATGAAATCAAAAGAATATTCAATCGCACCCGGGAAGTGAACATTTTAAAGGGCAATGAATGAACTTGGACAAAATTGAAGTATTTAGAAAACAAATAAAAATGACTATTGCTCAAAAAAAAATTCAGTTGGGGGTAGTCTTGACATTTTACTAAGAATTTAGATTTGCAAAGTGCTTAACTTGACCTCCCACAACTTAGGTGTCTGAAATTAAGCAGCAGCAAAATTTAAAGGACATTCATCTTTTAAGTTTTTAAAACACTTCCCTTGGCTCTTTCCTTTTTTTCTTTCCCCAATAATTTATTCTATTTTTTTACCTTTGTATACACAAACCAAGTGCCCATCACATCAGGCACCAAAAAGCAAGCCCTCTCAAATACAGTTCACTCAGACTGAGCTTCAACAGCAAGTATTAACATTATCACTAATTTTAACTCTTTTTTTTTCTTCAAAAGAAACAAAACAGAGTGTCTTGGGTCAGATCAGCAACCATTAAACGAAAAAGAATAAATAATTAGTTA
This sequence comes from Ursus maritimus, assembly GCF_017311325.1. Lineage (NCBI taxonomy): Eukaryota > Metazoa > Chordata > Mammalia > Carnivora > Ursidae > Ursus > Ursus maritimus. The sequence goes on from NW_024425119.1 coordinate 5,273,409, forward strand.
ACAATAGAGGGAATGCACTAAAACGAATGAAGAAAGTAATACTCAAAATCAAACGCTGTCATCTTACAAAAGAAACACTTAAACACTTCACAACTGATTGGAACAGAAAGCTTCTCCTTTACATTTGAAACAAATAATTCCACCTCAAATCCACATTTTCAAAGAAGCCCCCAGCTTTCTGCATCTGATTCCTTCAACAGTCTACCTCATTGAGGGAAAAGCTGGTTCACGTTTATTCTTTTTCTCCCAAATATTCCCACTACAGCTTCTTGTAAATTTCAGCATATAACCAGAATTGTCACTGTGGGTTCAGAAAATGACATATTTTAGATATCACTCCCACCCCCGACTGAAAGATTAAAAGGACTTTGCCCAAATTCAGGGGAAACTGAAGGTGCATGGGCTCTCTCTGCAGTTGCAGCTCCCAGCCCCTGCAGTCTAGAAGGTTCTTCATGAGTACCGACACCACATGGGTACCCAGCGAGTGGGAGGGGAGTCGCCCTGTACTTTTGCCCGTCTATTTGTGGAACTCTTTGGACAAGCAGATTTCTAGACGTATTTTCTCCTCGCACGGTAATATTCATCCAATATCGCTCACGTTCATCTTCGGGAGATAGATCTTACATGTAATTATTAGAGCATCAGCCAACCCAGCCGGTGTTTAAATAATGAATGGGGCGGGGGGCGGGGAGGAATATGTCGCGCGTGAAAAAATTCCTGGTGTGAAAGTAAACGCAGAACTCATGACCCGAACAAAAAAGCGCATTCCCGTCTCCTTCACTGGAGACAGGGTGGAGAGCTGAGCCGCTGTGCGTCGCGGCCAGCAATCGCGATATTCAGTCTGATGTCGATATGGAGTCGATAGCTGGACCACGACCCTCAGAAATGAGCCTTTTCGGCAGCCAAGAGCTGCTCCCGATTTCGAAGTGAAAAAATAAACTCCAAGGGGGTGGCAGGCGGCGGCGGCGGGCGCGCGGGGAGGGGAGGGTGCGGAAGGAGGGTCGCTGCCCCGGCCCACCGGCAGGCCGCACCGCCTCTCCTACCCCGCGGGCCGACAGTGGCCCGGGGACCTGCCCCGCGGCTCGCGCCCCCACCGCGAGGTGCCGGACATACAGCCGCCGCCCCGCGCCGCTTCCCCGCCCGCCGGCCCCCTCCCCCGCCGCTTCCTCTCGCTCTCCCAGCCCCTTCCCCCCACGTGTGGGTGACGTCAAAATTCCGCGAAAAAGCCGCGTGGTGGCTCCCCGAGCGGAGGCACGATTCCGCCGCCCAGCGGCCCCCTCCCGGGCGCGCCGGGGGGAGGGCGAAGCACCGAGACTGCCGATTCCTTTTCCTCCGGGGAAGCAGGGCCCCGCAGACGCCGCGAGCCAGGCGCCCCCCGCCCCAAATCTTATTGGAAGATTCACTTTTAGAAAGCTAATGCATTTCCAGAGCTATTTTCGGCCTCGTGAGGCGTGTCTTGCAGCTGAATCAGACAGGAAGAGGGGGAAGTTCGGGTCTTTTTATTTTTTTATTTTTTTTTTCCAAGGGAGGGAAGTGAGATGCTAGGTGGGTGAACAGACGGCAGGCGCAAGCCTTCCTGACCCACGCCTATCGCATCTGCTGCCTCAGGCACACAGCCCCAGTCCGAGCTGAAACACACCGAAAAGGCAGTCTTAATACACAGGCAGGGCCCGACGCTGCCCCCCGCTGGATCGGGAGAGACCCAGAGAGGCCACCGGTGGGGGGCGGGGGGCGGCGACAGGGTCCCGGAAGCGTATTCACACCTGCAGTCCCAGGGCCCGGGCGTTGGGAAGCCTTCCGTCGGATCGTCCCCACCCACCTTCCTTGCCTTACGCCCTCCATCCCGACCTGTCCTCTTCCTTTCGCAAGTTTTTCCAGTTGGCTTTCACTCCTTCCTGTGACCCCCCTCTCTCCCCCCCCCCGCCATTTCTCTTTCTGTACCTTCTCTAGTTCTTTTCTGGTGTCCGGAGAGCCAGGAGCTGAGAGTAGGGCATTTGCCACCTACTTTTAAGTAACCGTCGGGTTTTTGATTTTCATTGTCTGATCATCCCTCAGTGGAGAAACAGAGACACAGCCCAACTCTTTGGAAGACTTAGGGGGAGGGCGGTGGTCTCCATTCCCGAGCCTGAACTCACTCCCCTTCCCCCACCCCGGCCAGAGCGCCCCTGCGCCGAGGCATGGGGCTCGAACTCGTGCGGCTCTGAAGCTTTGAGCCGACAGCGTGATCACCTGGCCCGCCGGCATCTGCCAGGTGAGCTTGGGAGTATGTGTGCTTAGCGTTTGCAGGTTCCTGCAGAAATGTGCCTATAAACACCCAACACCCTGCTGCACCCTACACCTACAGGGTGTTGTACACTTTCCAACCGAAACTCC
>NW_024425119.1:5275791-5294392 GCF_017311325.1 Ursus maritimus
GCTCCCAGCCCCTTCCCCCCACGTGTGGGTGACGTCAAAATTCCGCGAAAAAGCCGCGTGGTGGCTCCCCGAGCGGAGGCACGATTCCGCCGCCCAGCGGCCCCCTCCCGGGCGCGCCGGGGGGAGGGCGAAGCACCGAGACTGCCGATTCCTTTTCCTCCGGGGAAGCAGGGCCCCGCAGACGCCGCGAGCCAGGCGCCCCCCGCCCCAAATCTTATTGGAAGATTCACTTTTAGAAAGCTAATGCATTTCCAGAGCTATTTTCGGCCTCGTGAGGCGTGTCTTGCAGCTGAATCAGACAGGAAGAGGGGGAAGTTCGGGTCTTTTTATTTTTTTATTTTTTTTTTCCAAGGGAGGGAAGTGAGATGCTAGGTGGGTGAACAGACGGCAGGCGCAAGCCTTCCTGACCCACGCCTATCGCATCTGCTGCCTCAGGCACACAGCCCCAGTCCGAGCTGAAACACACCGAAAAGGCAGTCTTAATACACAGGCAGGGCCCGACGCTGCCCCCCGCTGGATCGGGAGAGACCCAGAGAGGCCACCGGTGGGGGGCGGGGGGCGGCGACAGGGTCCCGGAAGCGTATTCACACCTGCAGTCCCAGGGCCCGGGCGTTGGGAAGCCTTCCGTCGGATCGTCCCCACCCACCTTCCTTGCCTTACGCCCTCCATCCCGACCTGTCCTCTTCCTTTCGCAAGTTTTTCCAGTTGGCTTTCACTCCTTCCTGTGACCCCCCTCTCTCCCCCCCCCCGCCATTTCTCTTTCTGTACCTTCTCTAGTTCTTTTCTGGTGTCCGGAGAGCCAGGAGCTGAGAGTAGGGCATTTGCCACCTACTTTTAAGTAACCGTCGGGTTTTTGATTTTCATTGTCTGATCATCCCTCAGTGGAGAAACAGAGACACAGCCCAACTCTTTGGAAGACTTAGGGGGAGGGCGGTGGTCTCCATTCCCGAGCCTGAACTCACTCCCCTTCCCCCACCCCGGCCAGAGCGCCCCTGCGCCGAGGCATGGGGCTCGAACTCGTGCGGCTCTGAAGCTTTGAGCCGACAGCGTGATCACCTGGCCCGCCGGCATCTGCCAGGTGAGCTTGGGAGTATGTGTGCTTAGCGTTTGCAGGTTCCTGCAGAAATGTGCCTATAAACACCCAACACCCTGCTGCACCCTACACCTACAGGGTGTTGTACACTTTCCAACCGAAACTCCAAAACGCGGGGAATAGGGGGTGGGGAGCCGGCACGGAAGGGAATAAAAGTCCAATAAAACTTAGTTCACTTTAGTTTATCACTGATCCTATAAAGGACAGGACTTTTTTTCCCCTTGAGGGTGGAAAGGGGATAAGGAAGAACCAACATTATTTTTTCCCCTTTTTTTCCACAGTGACCAGTTTTGTCTTAAAAGTCAGAGCACAGGACCTTGGGTTTTTTTTCTCTAAACCTGAGTCTATACTCAAAGAAAATGCACACGTTTGCCCAGAAGGCAACGTGCCTTTTCCCGCGTGCTAGGCGCAGTACTTTTTAACAAGCAAAATTAAGGTTTTAACACATGGTCGGAGTGGCGACCAAAAGGGAAAACTCAGTTTCCAGTCCAAGCCTCCCGGAGACATTCCTGCCAACCTCCGCACCCTCTCACGCCCCACCCCATGCATTGGAGACTGAAACCCGACTAGGGGACGGATTCGATGCGAGGTTAGTGTTCGGGAACAGTCCGTAATAGGAAGGGGAAGTGAATGGGGGAACTTGAAGAGAGCGGAGCCTGCCACGCGGGAAGCATCCGCACTGTGGGTCTGGGTGAATGGAGAGGCCGCGGGGAGAGGGCACCCGCCCGCGCCCCTCCCCTTCGCGGCTACAGTCCCCCCCAGTCCCTCGCCCCGCCGGAATTTCTCCGGGAAGCCAGACGAGGGGGTGGGGGGGTATAGGGGAGGGAAGGGTGGCCAGAGGGCCTCTCGGCTCGCTTCTGAGATTTGAGACGTCGCCACCCAGGCTCTCTCCCAGGGTGGGCCAGGCCCGGAGGACGACCACCCGCCTCTTCCCTCCCCTCCTCCCCACTTCTGGAGCCCCAGAGCTGGGGATGCTTTCCCCTGCAGGGAGGTGGAGAGAAGACCGTGCAGGGTTAGTTATCAGTGATGTCAAGAGGCTGGAAGCCTTCGCCGACTCTGTCCTTGCCTGTCGGGCTAGATTTATACTTTAAAAATACCTCTCTCACTCCCACCGCCCCCCCTCCCCAGCAGCTTTCTTTGAACCGCTCATAGGTGGCTGAGGTGAAGTTGAGTAATTCCTTTATGGGGTCTTAAAATATAAGTTAATATATTTATCCGGAGTGACTCAAGCTTGAGTCGGGAGGAGTCCAAGTTGACTAAAATCAATAGGTAATTGTTAGGGACCGACTCTATTCGAGGAAAACCGTGCTCAGCCTGAGTGTCATCCGCTGCGCAGGACTGTTTTATCATTTTGAGTTGCAACTTGGGTTCCTCAGTGAGCTTTTTCTTCCCGAAAGCTAATGGCTTCCACAGCAATTAGACATTTTCCTCCCCCTCCCCTTCCTCCTTTCTTTACCTACGGTAGATTGGATACTAATTCCCTCGGCTATTGATAAGGTCGCAGCCCCGGCCTCTCCCCAGCCCTCGCCCTCCCAGTCCTGCTCTCCCTCCGCCCTCCCTTGGCTTCCTTTTGATGTAGCGGGGAACGCGTCCTACTAAAAAAAAAAAAAAAAAAAAAAAAAAAAAGAAAAAAAGAAAAAAAAAAAAGAAAAGTAATCTGCCCGGTAACAATCAGCGCGCAGTAGCAGGGAGCCCCAGAGCTATTGGCTATGCAAATAGAGGGGAGAGACGGCGCCCAAACTCTTACTCACCCTTTTAAAGCGATATCCCCCTTTCCCTCCCCCACCCCTTCCGCCCCACCCTCGTTTAAAGGGGCTGGCCGGAGCTGAGTTAATCGCTAGCACCTCTGGTTATTCACTCCCCCGCCTTCTCTATTCCACTCTCCCCCCTCAGGGAACCGAGTGCACAGCTCACCAGCCCGCCCCCTCCCCGCTAGCTCTCCTCGCCCCGGTTCGGGCCCCTTTCTCGATGAAGGAGGTGCTCGGTTGACCACGGTGTGCTCGAGCTCGACCCACGCCATGCTCCCTGCACGTGCCAGCTCGGCCAACTTGCTGGGGCCCTGGGCCTCTCGCCTTCCCCAAAGTGAAATAACACTGAAAGTTGAGGGGTGGGGTGGAGGGAGGAAGGAGGAGGTGAGGAAACGCCACCATATCCCCTGTAAAAGCAGCCTTGACCCGGGGATGCATTTGAGCATGTCAGAGCCGACTGCGCTGGCAGCGTCTCCACTGCAATCCTGCTCCCGGGGAGAAAGCGCTGGCTGGCGGGTGAGGCGTGAACCCGGAGGGTCGCGAGGACTGAGCGAAGGACACAGGGTGGAAGTCTTGGGCCTCCGGGGAAAGGAAGGGGTGGTGTTGTTTGCGCAGGGGGAGAGAGGGGGAGCCAAACCTAATCCTCCTCGCCCCCTCCCCCCCTCCCGGGCTATTTCCTTAGAAAGCTGTATCAGTGTGGCCACGCTCGGCGCAGCACCTCGGGCGGCTTGTCAGCGATGCAGGGGCGAGAAGCGGGTTTTTCCTGCGTGGCCGCGGGCCGCGGAGGAACCTATGGTAGCCCCTGCCCCGCCTGCGGCAGCCCTGGGCGCCTCTCTGCTGCTCCCCGTGGCGCCGTGCGCGCCCCACAAGGGGAGGGTTTCTGTTCTAGGGTCACATTCTATCACGTCGGAGAAGCCGCCCCCTCCTCCTACACACCCACCCCTTCCTCTTCTTCCTTTCCACACACACATGCGGGGGTGGGGGGGGGGGACGTTGTTCTGGCCCCTTTAATCGGGCTTTTCAAACAGCCTCGAAGTGATCAGGAACTCAAAAGTCCGGGACAGAGCCTTTATCTCTGGAAATCCAAGGTTGCTATTTTCAAAATCGCCCTCCTTAGTCTCGCTTAGGGATCTGTTCTAAATTGCATGAGCCGACCCCATCTCAAGCGATTCGCCCGTCATTCTCGGATCTCTACATACATGGGCAGGAGTGGAAAGATCAATTTTGAGAAAGCCAAAGTTGGAGGGTCGTATTTTGGATGCTACACCCACAGAATGTGCGAAATTAGAGGGAATAAATAGAATCGGTGCGTTTTTTTGTGGGTTCCCTAGCCGGGGCCCCTGGCATGCAGGGCTGGATGGAGAGAGGGCCTCGAGAGCTAAGGAGAGGGTGGGGGGGGGGGACCGCGTTTGAAGTTAGGTCGGGCCAGCTGCTGTTCTCCCCATATAACAAGAGGGGAAAGGAGGGAGGGAGGGAGAGATTGAAAGGAGGAGGGGAGGGACGGGAGGGAGGGAAGGGGAGGAGGAACCGGAGAGGGGGAGCGAGGCGAGAGGAGGAGAACTAACTGCCCAGCCAGTTTGCGTCACTGCCTCGCAGAGCAGAGAAGAGCACAGGGGAGAGCGAGACAAGTTTGAAGGGGAGGGCAGGCAGAGTTAGCAGCCCCGAGGCTCTCCTCTCCCACCGCCCAACCCTTTCCTCTCTTCTCCCCAGCCTCTCTCTCTGTCCCATAACTTTCTCTGAAAACCCCCTATTTAGCCAAAGGAAGGAGGTGAGGGGAACCCTCTCCCCTCCCCCTCCAAAAAACCCCCAACTTTTCAGTCCGGAGAAAGCAGGGGAGCGAGCGGGCACCCGGCTGGCCATGGAGTTGCTGTGCTGCAGGTGGACCCGGTCCGCAGGGCCGTGCCAGACACCAACCTGCTCTACGATGACCGCGTTTTGCAGAACTTGCTCACCATCGAGGCGCTACCTTCCCCAGTGCTCCTACTTCAAATGCGTGCAGAAGGACATCCAGCCCTACATGCAGGGATGGTGGCCACCTGGATGCTGGAGGTAGGTCTGTCAGACAGACTCCGTCTGTCCCCCATCCGGATACTGGTCACCCCTGCCCCAGCGCAGGGACCCTAAAACTGGGAGAGGGCAGGTTCCGCGCTCGCCTCCCGATCCCGTGCGCGAGGTTAGCCCCACGCCCTTTGGCAGACGCGTGGCTTCATTTCTGTTCCCTGCAGGATGCCAGACTAAGTGGGGGAGGGGAGGGTGAAAGGAGAGGGAGGAGGAAAATCTGGGAGAAATGAGGCTGTCCTGGGGCGGGGGTGGGGGAGCATCCCGCGCGCGTGTGCCTGCATGTGGCTGCCTCTTCTTCCCACCCCCATCCCGACCTGTCTTTTGCGAAGCTGCGGCTGCTTTCGGTGCAGTGAAGAAGGGGGTAGGAGTGTGAAATCGGGGCCCCAAAGTAAAAAAAAAAAAAAAAAAAAGCAGCCCCCCAAAGGCCAGAGCAAATTCGTCCTAGCCTTAGGTCCCCGCATGCGGTCGCGACTCCGCGTTGGCACTTAAGGGGGAGAGAGGAGGGGAGGAGGGAGGAGGAGAGAGAAACGGAGAATTCAGGAGCCCCGAAGTCGCAATGAAGAAACCTGTGTTTTAGGGGAACCCAAAAGAACCACTTCTTTACCCTTGCTCCAAATCTTTGCCGAGCAAGCCGTGTGCCCACGTATGCACAGCTCTGGACCTGCCGTGGTTTCGCCATGTTGCTTTGCAAACTCCGGTTGGAAAGGCTGGAAAACGTCGCCCGCTCCCCCCTCGCACCCCATTATCCCGGCCACCCCACTTGTAATAGTGCCCTCTCCCCCAACCCCCACTTCACGAAGGTTACTTACAGTTTGGCTTTCCAGTTTCCTCGGTGCGGAGATTTGGGTGGGGTAGGAAGGGGAGGAGGTGTGTGTAGGGGGGATGTCGGGGCACCCCTAAAGAGGTCCAGAGTCCCCCGTGCCTCTCTCCGGCGGCTCCCCCGTTCCTCGGCTTTCCCCAGCTCGTCTCCACGATCCCCAGTTTCTGCCCTGTGGGCCGCAGCCGGACACTCCCGCCGCGGCGGTCACCCCTCAAGTTTCCTCGGGATCCAAAGCCCCAGGGGTCGAGATACAGACCTTTCCGGCACTCGAAACCTCCGTTTCGGAAGTCTGATCCTCTTTGGGGTTTTCACGCCAAAAGGGCTTTTCTAGATATTTCCTCGATTTTTAATTATTTTTTGAAACCGTCTCCCATGCTCGAGTCCAGCCGCCGAGGCTGCTGGCTCTCCTCCTCTCCTCCCTCCCCTCTCTTCCCCACCTCTCCCCACCCACCCCCCAATAGCGGCGCCTGGGCTGCAGGGACCCCGGACATTTTTTCCAATTGTCGGGAATGATAGAGCAGGGTTCGAGGGTCGAATGAGACCAAGAAGAAGACCCCGAGCTTCCAGAATATTTTTATTGATTTTTGAAAAAGATGACGAAATCCAAAAAGAGAGTGTGAGTGAGTTAGAGTGAGCAAAGAAGTCAGTAGCCAAAGGGGCGTCGCCGAGCCGGCGGCTACTGCGTATTTGTTTGCCTCCCGGTTCGATCTAATTTACCTCTTTTACGTTCCTGGGGATTACCCAGCACGGATGGACTATTTAGATTTACCCCGTTTTCCTCATCTTTATTCTTATCACATATTCTTTCCCCTCCCCCCACTAAAAATTAAATATTTTTGCTTGTTTCCATAGGTTATGCCTTTTCATTTTTTTTTTTTTTTTTTTTGTCTTTTCCTGATACTATTCCCCCCCACCCCAACCCTTTCCGCTCCCATTGTAGGTCTGCGAGGAACAGAAGTGCAGAAGGAGGAGGTCTTCCCTTTGGCCATGAATTACCTGGACCGCTTTTGGCTGGGGTCCCAACTCCTAAGACCCATCTGCAGCTCCTGGGTGCTGTCTGCATGTTCCTGGCCTCAAGCTCAAAGAGACCATCCCTCTGACCGCAGAGAAGTTGTGCATTTATACTGACAACTCCATCAAGCCTCAGGAGCTGCTGGTAATAATCCTCTCCTTTCCCTTTCTGTTTGTCCTTCCCTCTTTGCTCTCTCCAGGCCTGATAAGCTTCCACCAGTGCTCCCAAACAAATCCTTTGATCCCCAAATTACCACACCGCTGAATTTCCACACTTCTGGGAGACAGCGCTTTAATATGAAAATTTTTTGTGTTCCTACTGTGTGCCAGGCACTGTGCTAAGCACTGAGGCTACATTCATGCATAAGATCCTCCAAGACATTTGTGGCGGTGAAATTCATTTACAGTTGTGTGTGGCGTGAGCGTGCATGCGTGTGTGTGTGTGTGTGGGGGTGTGTGTGTAGGGGGAGACCTGGAACACAGTGATAACTATTTAATTAAATTCCAAATTTTCAAACCACTGAATTCTGAGAAAATAGTTGGACTTCTACTATATGGTAGGAATGTCTTCACATGATAGAGGAGTGTGTTGTGACGTGTCTCCTAAGAATCTAGAGTTCAAAGGTACTATCTATAAACCTCAAGATACCTGTACATAGTAGCTGTTCACTAAATATCAGCTCATTGACTTTTGAGCCAAGAAAAACTAAAATTTGGCCTTTTATTGGAGGAATCTGAGGCCTGGGTTTCAGCTCCAGTGGGGCTGTGACCTCATCTGATGACAGGGGTCCTGTCTTGACTCTGTTATTCTGCTAGCAAGCCTTTTTTCCACCCCTAACTCTTTTACCTGCAGCCTCACACTTAAGGCGTCCATGTTGCAGCAGTGTGGAATGGTAGAGTGGTTGCCAGGCCCACCTTCCGTGGTCTGTACACCTTTCTCTGCGCTGTTTGGAAAAGCCCCCCCGCCCTTCCCCCTCCTTACTGGCAAGGCCTGCACAAAGTCCACAGGGCTAGGACTGGCTGTTTGAACTGAGCTCTTTGTGAGAGGCCTTCCTTTTCTGGGCTGTGCTGCCATCTAGTGGCAGACATGTGCAAGGATGGGGGAGGAATTGCGGGGAATGTCGAGAGGGGCATGAATGACTTCACCTTTGAACCGCTGCCAGATTCAGCTGCTTCTGGTTTGGTCCGGGAGGCCCAGAAAGGTGCTTTCTGGGAGATCTGCTTCCTTTAATAATAGTACAAGACGAGAGGTTTATACTCACATTCCCCTGTGAGAAGAAAGGGCTGGAATTTCAAGCCATCTTAGAAGACACTGGTTATTTAGTATTTTGTCTTTTTTTTTTTTTCTCATCCCAACCCTCTGTAAAAGCCAAGGCAGACTTTAAAGCATGTAAAGGAAAATTGTTAGAATGTCGTACCAGTTTGTTTTTCTCATGGGAGACCAAGAAAATGAATCTTCTATGTGGTTCATTTGTTTCAGCGTGATGATGGTGGACCATGGTGTTCTTCAGGACACCCCAATTTTATCCAGGACCTGCCAAGCTAATGAATATTGCTCTGTAAAAACCCTGCCTCTTTTCCACTCCATATCTCTTGATCCCAGAAGCTGGGATCTGGATGAGTCCTGTTTTACATCAGAGAAAGCTGAGGCCCAGCTAGGGGAAGGAGGGAGTCACCCCAGATCACATAGCCACTTGGTGCTACAGGAGAGGGTTGGGGCTCTGGTTGCTGGCTTAGCAAAATGGAAAAGAGCCTGGGGGTTCTTAGAGTGAATGGGAGCAGGGTGCAAGGCACCCTGGCCTCTCTGCCTCTCCTCCTCCTGAAGACCGTTGTTAGGCCTGATTTCCCTGATTGCACATACTTTTAAGGTTTCCTTTCTGGCTTGTTTTTATTTTGAGCACAAGTCCCCAAAGGTATTCCGGTAAGGGAGAGAAGTTGTTTCTCATGAGGTGGGCTGGTGGTGAGAAGCCCATGAGAGACGGTTGCATTGTCCCTCCTTGGCATTGAACGGAGGGATTCGTTGACCATGCACAGCACTTCACTTTGCCCCAATCACCTCCCCTGCACCATGGGGCTGCTACTCACCATCCAGTGGGTCCTTCAGTCACGATGACAAAGGCCTGTGAAACATTTAGGTGAAAGGGCACTCTGTGGCTGGTGTCCTTTCCCCAAGACTTCTGCATTTTGTGTGGAGGGGAAAGTTTTAAAGCAGAGAAAAATGGCACTTTTTGGCACCAACTACAAGTCAGCTAATTGGTTGCCAAGGAGCTGGGCCCCGGAACCTTATTTTTGAGCTTTATCTGTGTGCATCATTTTTCCATGGGGATTAAAAGACTATTAATCCAGTGATAGAGACATAGACAATAAATTACTAACCTAAGGGCCACGGTGACCTTGGCGGTATCTTTTGTAGGTGCAGCTTTCTGGGTGGGCAGGCAACAGCACTGCCTGCAAGTCAGGGTTGGTGGAGGATGGGGAGACCAACAGGAAAGAAATAGAGAACGTAGATTCTTGGCAACAGCTACATGGGCTCTCACTATTGTCGGTCGCACCTGCCATTGGAAGCCTAAGAAGAGGCGCTCAACTTCCAAGCTTTGGGGGGCACTTGGACAAGTGGGCCCGTTTTCATCCAGCAGCTCCTCATGAGACATCCTTAAACGGACGTGATCCCAACCCCCTGTCCTGGACACCAGCTCAGTCTTAGGTTTTATACTCTTCCTCCCTCCCTTCCTCCCCAGGAGTGGGAGCTGGTGGTGCTGGGGGAAATGTGAAGTGGAACCCTGAGGGCCGTCACCACGACTTCCGCCGCCTTATCGCCAGTGCTGCCCCAGCGAGCGGCGTGCCCTGATCCGCAAGCACGCGAACCTTCTGCCGCTCTGTGTGTGCCACTGGTAGGAGCAGGCTGGAGCTGGAGGGGCCTTGGGAGGCGGACACGGCTGAAGAGCCCTTTGGGGGTGGTCAAGGGGAGGCAGATGGGCGTACTAGCAGGCATGGGCCTGAGGGTTTTAGGAGATGAGTGGACCCAGGTAACCTAGAGTACCAGGTTTCATGCCCTGCCTGTGTTTTCCTGACTTTATCTGAGCTGGTAATGCTTCTTTTTCTCTGCTAAACTCATAAATGGTTTATGAGGACAGGTGTGGTAAGGGAAAAAAAATAGTGCCTGTTAAAATAGTTCTTTATGATGTCTAAAGTGCTCTTTTGAAGATTATATATACTGCTCTCTGGTTGTGTTTAAATCTTTAATCTTTTGAGGAAAAGGATGGCTTGGAGATAAGCCCAAGAGGAAATTTGGGGGTGGGGGCAAATATAGGTTAAAGGAACACTGTCAAGATAAATAGGTGGCTTGCCCTGATAAGCAGTAAGGGAGGCCAAAGGAGTTCTTTTTACTGTAGGGCACATAGAGTAGCTGTTCCCTCTGCTGGATGGGGGAGTAAACCTGGCTGGCTCTGCAAGGACTCACGTCTAAGCCCTAAATTCTGGTGCCTTCACTTCAAGTGAGGTGTTTTTGAATTTGCAAGCTTTAACATAGCAATCACACTGTTTTTTTCATGTTAAAAGCTTTCCACCCATGCTGTTGATCCCACAATTGATACATAGTTCTTATTGGCCCATTTGCTGCTTTCCCCTAATAAACTAAAGGCAGTGCTTTTGACACTGTCTCATTAACTGAACCTTGGCCAGTTTCTACCATTTTTTTCTTGGTAGTGGCCATGGGAGAGACCCTGGAACCTTAATCATCCAGGAGAGAGACATCGTAGGTAAAGAACTGGCCATCTGGGCAGATCTTTGGTTTGGGGGTGCGAGGTTGGTGGGGGAATGGGGAGGGCTGGGGTGCAGAGGGCTCAGCCCCAGTTTGCCAAGAGTTGTTGAATTTATAGTTGGGACTCTCGGGGTTAACTTCTTTCCAATACCTTGTTACATGGTATTCAGTGCAAGTACAGATGGGTCACACAGTATGCAAGAGTGTATGTGCTCTGCTCTCAGTCAAAAGGGTCAGGCTTTGCTACTCCACTGGATGATCCTTGGTAGGCTGCTTAACCTCTCTGAACCTCAGCTTCCATCTGCAAAACACGCCTGTGGATACATGATCTTAACAGCCTTTCAGGGTGGTTAGGAAAACCAAAATCAGAAAGAGAGGCTGTGCATGGAGTTACTTGAACCAAGGAATGGGTAGGCAGTGTGTTGTGGTACTAATTGAAAATGCCACCGCTCCCACTTGCAGCTTCATCCAAATCCAGCAGGACCCCTTGCTCTGCCTTCACTGGCTTAAATGTAAGATTCCCAGACACCCACATTTAGTTCTGGCACAGGTTTTGTCCTGGTTTTCTGTAGTCCTGCCCTTCCAGATCCAGACCACGTCCCATGGTGTGTGTATGTGCCCTGTGCCCCTTTGTGGGAGAGTAAACTGCCCTTCCTTCCCGCAGCCCCGGGGGCCATTCTTCGGAGCCCCCATGGATACCTTGTTGCCTTTAGACAGTAGCCATTCTTTGCTTCCTCTCTTCTCCTGCTGTCTGGCCTGGGGCCCTAGGTCAGCCCCTCATTGACTTGTCATTTTGTCTCCCAGGCCCGGCTGTCCCTTCCTTTCCATTGTCATGATTCACTGCGGGAGGGGTCAACCCAGGTCCTTTTTCGTGGCCCTAGGACAGCTGACCCCTGACCCTGAGCTCCCCATTGCCCAGCTGTTGGCCAGAGTTCTGCTCTGACCTTGTCTCTTGACTGACAGATCCTTTGGGGTCTCTCCACCCATTCCCTCCATTCTCATCTCTGACTGGGGTAGAGTTGGTGGGTGGAATTACCCAGGCATGGATAGATCCCCATATTCTGTAAAGGCCCACTCTCTAAAATTGGGGATCCCATCCCCCCCTTCTGACTTGTTGCTAGATCCTTGGGTGGCTGCCAACTTTGGGGCCAAAGTAAGGAGCCTGGGACTCGGCCCGGGAGACAGAGGTCTGAGGGTGCATGGGAAGTACAAGAGACTGCCTTTTGGGAGACTTGAGCCAGCCTTGGATGGACGGGAAGTGAGGAAAGATAGAAGGAATAACTCCAACCGAGAGAAAACCACAAGCCCAATACTAAGCCTTAGGTGTAGACTGGTCAGAGCAGAGGGGGTTCTCAGAAGTTTCCTGAGGCTGGGAAGGATGGGTGTCTCACAAGGCTTTTCTTTCTCGATCTGTGCTTAAGTCTGTATGAATGACTGCGGTTGCATAGCGTTTCACTGTGTGAGTTTTATAGCAGGTGGCCCGACAGTATAAAAGCCAAGGGCTGCTTTTCTTGGAGGAAACATCTTCCAGTTAGAGGAGAGATGCTGCACTTTGGGGCCAGGGTGTGGCAGATTGTTGAGTGCCTAGGACGCTGCGCAGAAGCAGGGGCTCAAGGTGGAGAACCAGGTAGGTGGTGACACTGAGACCGTCCCGGCTGCTCTGTGCACCTCACAGCTCCATCCCGGTTCCCCAGCCCTGAATGTTCTGCCCTGAAGCCGAAGAGCACCTGTAGCCGGGTCTTTCAGGCCTGTAGTGGGTCCCAAGGAGGTGGTAGCCAAAACCTTGAAGCTGTATGGCTAGTTTATGGGAAAAGTTGGTTGTGAAAGAGCTGGCAGTATTTCCCTAGTCTGTGTGGGAGTGCATGTGTGTGTGAAAGGGGAAGAGAGAGAGGGCAGGAGAGCAGAGAGGGGCCGTGAGAAGGAGTTAAGCCGCAGTTTTCCTTCAGCTAGAGGGTAAGATGGCCAGGCGGAGAGGTGCCCTCCTTCCGCCTCCTCCTCAGCTCAAAATGGCTTCTGGTGGGAGAGACCGCCTCAAACTGCCCGGTGTCCCTGTCAGGGCCAGTTGTGGTCTGTGGAGGCACTGGGGTGAGAAGCAGACCTTCGTAACTGCCAGCCCCTGGCGTCCCCCTTTCCTGGAGCTTTGGATCCTGGGGAAGCAGAACTGAGCCTTAGTGTGCCCTGGTTGTAGCTCTGATGGTAGAGTGTGCAGATGAGGAAAGAAGAGGACCACGGAAGATGACTCAGGATCGCACTCTGGCACTGGAAGATTCTTGATGCATGATATCATGCTCAACAGATGATTCCAGTTACTCTAGAAAAGCCAGTGACATTGAGTTTTGAACTTGGTGTGGGGGTGGGGTGGAGGTGCTTAACCTCCCGACCCGTGGCACCCTACATGTCCCTCTTTTGCCTAGGGCCCCGACCCCAAGCCCGAGCCCCAGAAATGATGATAACTCTTGTGTTCTTGTCTTCCTGGCTTTCCTGAAGATGCTTCATGACCTCCATCATGAGGTATAATCATAGCCGGACCCAGAGAGGGTAGGTGACTCGACCCCTTATTCAAAAAGGAAGGTGTGCCCTGGTGGTTGCCAGGTGGGAAGAATTTAACCCACCTTCCCATCTCTACGTTCCCTGCACTGGCTCCTTGCCCTGACAGGGCGGGGAGCCGAGGGAAGGGGAAGTGGCTGTTCTCCGGCAAGCCGGCAAGTGCACCTGTGGGGACAGGCAGTGGGACAGGGTTCTCTCACTTCCCTATGGCCAAGGAGCAGGCTGCTTGCTTCCCTCCCCTCCTCCTCCCACCGAGCTCCTTTGCATTACATTGGCATCAGCTAGGCGTGGCATTGATCCTGCCCCATGATGGCGGATCCTCTTCTGGGGGTGGTAGATGACATTGTGTTGCTGCCACATCATTGGTTGTGTGAGCAGCTGGGATCTGGCCTTTTTAACTTTCACCTTGCTGCAGGTTGGAGGGAAGGGGAGAGGTGAGGAAATGGGAGACTGTGGCTTCCCTGTTTCTCTTCAGCCTTAGAGCAAGTCTCTCTCTTGCCCCCTAGTGGTGATCCCAAGAAACAAGCGCGGTCAGTCTTGAACTTCAGGTCTCCGTCACCATATAGCCAAAACAATCGCTAAATTTATGTGCAGGGCCATCTAATCTGTGGTTTTCAAACCAGCTTAGCTCAAAGCTCTTCCTTCAGTGAAATCTTACCAAAGTGCAGATACCAAGTTGATGAATATATGGGGCCCTCGCTGCTTCCCTTTGCCCGAATTAAGGAGCCCAGTGGGGCCCCAGGAGTGCCTGTGGCGGTCTTAGAGTTAAGGTGGGCATGCAAAATCACAACTTAGCTACCACCTATCTCTCTGACTCCTGAGCGAGGGCTTGCTTTTGGGGAGCTTTTCTTTTGCCTGTTAGGAAAATCACCCTGTATTCCTTCATGGGAGGTGGGAGGCGGCCTTGAGGAGCTCTTCACATTTTGGTAAGTTATAAAAAGCACTGGGTCCACAGTCAAAGGTCTGCGGGCCTTAACCCAGGCCCAGGATTCGGCATTAAATAAGGCAAGAATTCATTGATTCAGGCGCCTGGGTGGCTCAGTCGATTGAAGTGTCTGACTCTTGATTTGGGCTCAGGTTATGACCTCAGGTTGGGCTCCATGCTGGTGTGGAGCCTGCTTAAGATTCTCTCTCCCTCTTTCTCTGCCCCCTCTTGCCCCTCTCCTACTTACACTCACACACTCTCTCCTCCTCCCAAGAAAAAGAAAAAGAATTCATTGACTTCACTTGTAAAAGGAAGTGTTTGAAACCGATGTGTTTTACATTGGTTTTTGGCTCCAATACTCACCACGACTACTTGGATGAGTAAGCAACCAATAGAGCTGGGATTCCCCTAAGGTGTGCCCCTTGCCTCTACCACCTCCCAGGAGGAGGGAGGTCGTGTCTGAAGCTTCTAGTAATGTGGGCATTGTTCCTTGTCTGGGCGAACCACACCCTGAGGGGAATATGGGGACATTAGGAAGGGAGTGGCCGACTTCTGTCTTCCATTCATGGTATGGGGGCCCTCAGTTTCTCCCACTCCTGGCAAACCAGCATGAGGCTTCGGGGGACTTGATAGAGGTCATTTCTGGGACACAGAACACAAGTGATAGTGAAGATTCTCCAGGCAGCACAGAGCCCTCATTCTTCCTGGCAGTCTCGGCATGCTTGGCCTGCTGTCAGCATCCGCCTGTAGCCCAGGGATGCGAGGGCACCTTCCTCCTCACGCCTGCGTGCTGAACAGCATCTCCCAGCCGTCAGGATTACCCTTCACAGTCCCATAGAAGGTTCCCATGGTCAAGAATAATTGGTAGGACCCTGCCTTACCAGGAGCCAGGCACTGTGTTTTTACATGGATTATTTTTAGTCCTTTCCTCAGAACAACCCTCGGGTCGGGTACACTTATTCCACGATGTGCTTGTAAGAAGATGGTGGCTCAGAGAGGTCAGGTAACTTGCCGTCTTCACACAGCTGGTTGGTGGTAGGACATCTGCTTCCCCATACTCTACCTTCCAGTTCTTTGGAGGTGCTTGGCCATTCTTCCCATGTCCTCAGAGAGTCCTCCCAAGTATCTTCATGCTCCTGTTCCCCTGAGCACCCCCTTTCTTTTGAAAAAGGGATTTCTTTTATCGGCTCCCCCACTTGTGGTATGCACCTTAATTAGAATGCACTGTGGTGTGTTCTCTTACCACGTTTTTATCTGGGGTGGGGGTGGGATGAATCCATGCTGCCTGGACCAGGGAGAACACTTGGTGATGACTCTGTTGGAATGGATCACTGGTCAGTTAATTTGCCTCTCGCTCTGCTGCAGAGGAAGGAGGGGGGTTTCAAGGAAGTCACCTCTTATCATTCCAGGTGGGCAATGGAGGTGAATAGGCCCTCACTCTGAATATGCTTTTTGCACCAAGATAGAGCTTGTTGGTATTTTTGACCAAGAGATGTAGAGATTTCTGAGGATTTTTACTTGGTACTTTATTTTTGCTGAAATAAAATAATATTAGGAGAAAGTTTTTACAAAATTACTTGTATTTCAATACCAGGCATCTCCACAGTGGGAACGTTTACATAACATTTATTCATATATTTCTGGAAGGTTGTAATCTTGGTCATGACACATTTTGATTTTCTGCCTCCCCCTGCCCAAGTGGATAAATTTGAACACTTTTCAATCCGAGTTACATAGCCAAAGTAAGGTTTCCAGGAGTGGCTGAGTGGGTTAGGCGAAACTTTCCACGGGTGGTACAGAGGTTAGGTAATAGAGCTGAGTACAAGGACACTGACCCTTCAGATGTTTTTATTCTGGTGTTTTTCTGTTGTTTCCCCTACAGCTTAGAAAGGGGTGTCCCTGAGCAGGGTTCGGGGCAGCCCTGAGTCTTTAGCCGAGGAACTGGTACTTCTCTCTGTGGGGGAGAGATGCCTTGTGACTTGCAGGCCAGTGGAAGCCATGCTCTGTTCTATGGATGCTTGCTTCTTCTTTTCTTGGGAGTGGTTCTCACATTCTAGATCCTTAAGGAAAAGCAAAAATAGAGCCGGAAGGCACCTGGGGGATTAGTCAGCCCACGGTCTTTGACTTTTTGACCTAAACCTTGAAGAAAGAAATACATTTTTATAACACAACTCAGGATACACATAAATGGACATCAGACTGCTACAAAAGTTTCTCAAGACAGTATTTATTCTTACTGCGTGATTACTTCCTGATACTATCTATCCTGTTCTGTTCAGTTAAACAGCAACAAAAACAACCCACAGATGGGTTTCGCGCTGACCCAACAGTGAGCTGCAACTGGGAAGTCAGAAAAACACTGATCAACCCCACCCTTTATTAGACAAAATGGAATGTCAGGGGCTGGGGGAGAAGTGACTCACCAAGGTCCCACAGTCTGGACCTGGCTTGTAGTGCTAATGTCACCTCCTTTGGACTTACCTGGAGGAGAGCCTAGCAGTTGCTCCGGAATCTGAGGAAGACCCTGGTTTGCTACTGCAGTGTGTGGCAGAGCGGCAGTGCTGCCGCCGCCCGGGTTCCACGCAGCTCTTCCCTGGCAGGGGAGCACTACCCGGAGTGTGAGCTGCCAAGAGGCAGCTAGGTTCTTGTACGGAGACTCCCCCACTTCTGGGAGGCGGGGGACAGTATCCCCAGGAGGATGCTCCTCAGCATTTTCTAGCAAAGCGAGAGAGTACAGTCGCTACAGCAGCTTTTAGCACCTGCTGCGGCCTGGGACCACCGTATATACCCCCTGGCTTCCGAAGTTAATTAGTTTGCTAAAATTAGGAGTCAGTTTTGCGTGCAATGGGACAACAAAAGATAGGCATGTGTGAGGTGTGCTTCCTGGTCGGAGCCTGGGGCAGAGGAAAGGGAGAGACCAGGGATATCCTCCTGTCGCTCCTGCCAGATGCTCCCACCCAGGGCAGCACTGTGGGCCCATTTAAGGCCATGGAAGCTGGCTGCCTCGTCTGCATTGTGAATGTCACAGGGGGAGCTAACGAGGTTATTGGGCCGAAGAAACACTCCTGTGAGCCCATGTGGAGGAGACCTACAGCAGAGCAGGAGGCAGGAGGCTGCACTGGCAGCATCCCATGGAGAAGAAGGCTCGAAGGGAGGGGTTAGTGGACAACAGGCTTGGGGGCAGAAACGCTGTAATACACATCCCTGAAGAGAGGTGAAATGAGCCAGTGGGCTCAGGAGAGAAAGCCAAGGAGAAGAGAAAGACAGACTGACAGAAGGCCAGGCTTGCTCTATTCATGGGATTCGGCCAAGATGGGAGGTGTGTGCATGGTTCAGTGAATCAGCTTGGTGTTGCTAAGAACACCAACAACTTGATGCTGGACAATGGGGTCACCTATAAAAGTGCTTAATGGAATGTGTGGCTTAATAGGGCATTGGACAGCAAGAAAGGGAAATGAGGTCACACTGTTTTTATAGGTCAACCTCATGGTGATGCTGGAATTGGAAGTGTGACCCATGTCCCGTGTATCTCCCTCCCATGTCCACCCCTTGTACAGCTATAGGCAGTAAATTCTGCAGTAAAAAGCTAGAACCAGAGGTTACTGTGGAGATTTGCTCCACTCCAGGACGCTGACAAAGTGAGTGAGCGTAACGTCTTTACCATATCAACTAAGGCAAGGAAGGCGCTTTCAGCTCGCAAGCCTGCCCTTTCTCATCCACCCGCGTGCAGCTTGTATGGTGGATGAGATTAACTGGCATAGAGCGTGGACGAGGACCGTGCGTCTGGGTCGTCGCTGATAGAAGCATACAGGAGTCAGGTGTGGTGTTCTTCTCTGATAACTGGGAAAGTGGGTGATCTTGGTTACCCAGCTACTCTTTGTGGGAGCACTCAGAGGAAACTGAGGTGTTTAGTCTCCCAAGCTGAGCCCTCACAGGAGCGTAGGAGCATGGGAACATCCCCTCTGCTTGCTTTTGGAGAAATGAAAGTGGATGAGGAAGAGTGGCAAACCACTCTTTTTTCCAGCAAGAAAATGGGACCTTTGGGCCCAAGAGCCATAAAATCTAAACCAAGTCATCCATCTGATTAGGTTATTACTGGTACCTGCTTTCTCTTCGTGTTCAAGGATCCTTGGTATTGGGCGGCTAAGTTGGGGATTGTGTGAAACTTGGCCTTCATCCCCTCCATTACTGCTTCTCCCACTTGCCTTTTTTTTTTTTTTTTTGTAAATAAAATCATCCTTTGTTTTTTTGGCCATATTAGTCCTTGACGGTCCCACAAAAAATAATAGGGCAAGATCACATCAAGTTATTGTTCTTCATAAATTTTACCTGCTTATACTTTTCCGCCTTCCACCATCTAGATCCTTGTTCTGTCTCATTTGTATGGCACATATGTTACCTTCTGGACTCATCTCGAACCTCCCTGCTCTGCTCCACCATGACCCTCAGAGGAGAATATATCTCTCGCTCCACCTTCCTGCCCCTTGCACGTGCTAACCCCAGACACGATTGTGGGACCTGGAGTCCCCTGCCTGAGAATTTACTGTGTGCCCTCAGATAGGCTCTCCACCTTCTCTGTCTCAGTCTCCCCATTTTAGTTCTGGACCCACCACAGTGATGGCAAATAAATAAAGGG
>NW_024425119.1:5294417-5295138 GCF_017311325.1 Ursus maritimus
ACCACCCGCCTCTTCCCCTCCCCCCTCCTCCCCACTTCTGGAGCCCCAGAGCTGGGGATGCTTTCCCTGCAGGGAGGTGGAGAGAAGACCGTGCAGGGTTAGTTATCAAGTGATGTCAAGAGGCTGGAAGCCTTCGCCGACTTCTGTCCTTGCCTGTCGGGCTAGATTTATACTTTAAAAATACCTCTCTCACTCCCACCGCCCCCCCCTCCCCAGCAGCTTTCTTTGAACCGCTCATAGGTGGCTGAGGTGAAGTTTGAGTAATTCCTTTATGGGGTCTTAAAATATAAGTTAATATATTTATCCGGAGTGACTCAAGCTTGAGTCGGGAAGTCCAAGTTGACTAAAATCAATAGGTAATTGTTAGGGACCGACTCTATTCCGAGGAACACCGTGCTCAGCCTGAGTGTCATCCGCTGCGCAGGACTGTTTCATTTTGAGTTGCAACTTGGGTTCCTCAGTGAGCTTTTTTCTTCCCGAAAGCTAATGGCTTCCACAGCAATTAGACATTTTCCTCCCCCTCCCCCTTCCCTCCCCTTTCTTTACCTACGGTAGATTGGATACTAATTCCCTCGGCTATTGATAAGGTCGCAGGCGCCCCGGCCTCTCCCCAGCCCTCGCCCTCCCCAGTCCCCGCTCTCCCTCCGCCCTCCCTTGGCTTCCTTTTGATGTAGCGGGGAACGCGTCCTACTAAAAAAAAAAAAAAAAAAAAAAAAAAAAA
>NW_024425119.1:5295148-5341748 GCF_017311325.1 Ursus maritimus
GGTGTTGTACACTTTCCAACCGAAACTCCAAAACGCGGGGAATAGGGGGTGGGGAGCCGGCACGGAAGGGAATAAAAGTCCAATAAAACTGAGTTCACTTTAGTTTATCACTGATCCTATAAAGGACAGGACTTTTTTTCCCCTTGAGGGTGGAAAGGGGATAAGGAAGAACCAACATTATTTTTTCCCCTTTTTTTCCACAGTGACCAGTTTTGTCTTAAAAGTCAGAGCACAGGACCTTGGGTTTTTTTTCTCTAAACCTGAGTCTATACTCAAAGAAAATGCACACGTTTGCCCAGAAGGCAACGTGCCTTTTCCCGCGTGCTAGGCGCAGTACTTTTTAACAAGCAAAATTAAGGTTTTAACACATGGTCGGAGTGGCGACCAAAAGGGAAAACTCAGTTTCCAGTCCAAGCCTCCCGGAGACATTCCTGCCAACCTCCGCACCCTCTCACGCCCCACCCCATGCATTGGAGACTGAAACCCGACTAGGGGACGGATTCGATGCGAGGTTAGTGTTCGGGAACAGTCCGTAATAGGAAGGGGAAGTGAATGGGGGAACTTGAAGAGGCGAGCCTGCCACGCGGGAAGCATCCGCACTCGTGGGTCTGGGTGAATGGAGAGGCCGCGGGGAGAGGGGGCACCCGCCCGCGCCCCTCCCCTTCGCGGCTACAGCTCCCCCAGTCCCTCGCCCCGCCGGAATTTCTCCGGGAAGCCAGACGGGGGTAGGGGTGGGGGTATAGGGGAGGGAAGGGGCCAGAGGGCCCTCGGCTCGCTTCTGAGATTTGAGACGTCGCCACCCAGGCTCTCTCCCCAGGGTGGGCCAGGCCCGGAGGACGACCACCCGCCTCTTCCCCTCCCCCCTCCTCCCCACTTCTGGAGCCCCAGAGCTGGGGATGCTTTCCCTGCAGGGAGGTGGAGAGAAGACCGTGCAGGGTTAGTTATCAAGTGATGTCAAGAGGCTGGAAGCCTTCGCCGACTTCTGTCCTTGCCTGTCGGGCTAGATTTATACTTTAAAAATACCTCTCTCACTCCCACCGCCCCCCCCTCCCCAGCAGCTTTCTTTGAACCGCTCATAGGTGGCTGAGGTGAAGTTTGAGTAATTCCTTTATGGGGTCTTAAAATATAAGTTAATATATTTATCCGGAGTGACTCAAGCTTGAGTCGGGAAGTCCAAGTTGACTAAAATCAATAGGTAATTGTTAGGGACCGACTCTATTCCGAGGAACACCGTGCTCAGCCTGAGTGTCATCCGCTGCGCAGGACTGTTTCATTTTGAGTTGCAACTTGGGTTCCTCAGTGAGCTTTTTTCTTCCCGAAAGCTAATGGCTTCCACAGCAATTAGACATTTTCCTCCCCCTCCCCCTTCCCTCCCCTTTCTTTACCTACGGTAGATTGGATACTAATTCCCTCGGCTATTGATAAGGTCGCAGGCGCCCCGGCCTCTCCCCAGCCCTCGCCCTCCCCAGTCCCCGCTCTCCCTCCGCCCTCCCTTGGCTTCCTTTTGATGTAGCGGGGAACGCGTCCTACTAAAAAAAAAAAAAAAAAAAAAAAAAAAAAGAAAAAAAAGAAAAAAAAAAAAAGAAAAAAGTAATCTGCCCGGTAACAATCAGCGCGCAGTAGCAGGAGCCCCAGAGCTATTGGCTATGCAAATAGAGGGAGGGGAGACGGCGCCCCAAACTCTTACTCACCCTTTTAAAGCGATATCCCCCCCTTTCCCTCCCCCCACCCCTTCCGCCCCACCCTCGTTTAAAGGGGCTGGCCCCGGGGCCTGAGTTAATCGCTAGCACCTCTGGTTTATTCACTCCCCGCCTTCTCTATTCCACTCTCCCCCCCCCTTCAGGGAACCGAGTGTACAGCTCACCCAGCCCGCCCCCCCTCCCCGCTAGCTCTCCTCGCCCCGGTTCGGGCCCCCTTTCTCGATGAAGGAGGTGCTCGGTTGACCACGGTGTGTCCCGAGCCCTGACCCACGCCATGCTCCCTGCACGTGCCAGCTCGGCCAACTTGCTGGGGGGCCCTGGGCCCTCTCGCCTTCCCCCCAAAGTGAAATAACACTGAAAGTTGAGGGGTGGGGTGGAGGGAGGAAGGAGGTGAGGAAACGCCACCATATCCCCTGTAAAAGCAGCCTTGACCCGGGGATGCATTTGAGCACATGTCAGAGCCGACTGCGCTGGCAGCGTCTCCACTGCAATCCCGCTCCCGGGGAGAAAGCGCTGGCTGGCGGGTGAGGCGTGAACCCGGAGGGGTCGGCGAGGATTCGAGCGAAGGACACAGGGTGGAAGTCTTGGGCCTCCGGGGAAAGGAAGGGGTGGTGTTGTTTGCGCAGGGGGAGAGAGGGGGAGCCAAACCTAATCCCTCCCTCGCCCCCCTCCCCTCCCCCTCCCGGGCTATTTCCTAGAAAGCTGTATCAGTGTGGCCACGCTCGGCGCAGACACCTCGGGCGGCTTGTCAGCAGATGCAGGGGCGAGGAAGCGGGTTTTTCCTGCGTGGCCGCGGGCCGCGGAGGAACCTATGGTAGCCCTGCCCCCCGGCCTGCGGCAGCCCTGGGCGCCTCTCTGCTGCTCCCCGTGGCGCCCGTAGCGCCCCCAATAAGGGGAGGGTTTCTGTTCTAGGGTCACATTCTATCACGTCGGAGAAGCCGCCCCCTCCCTCCTAACACCCACCCCTTCCTCTTCTTCCTTTCCACACACACATGCGGGGGTGGGGGGTGGGGGGGGACGTTGTTCTGGCCCCTTTAATCGGGCTTTTCAAACAGCCTCGAAGTGATCAGGAACTCAAAAGTCCGGGACAGAGCCTTTATCTCTGGAAATCCAAGGTTGCTATTTTCTAAAATCGCCCTCCTTAGTCTTCGCTTAAGGGATCTGTTTCTAAATTGCATGAGCCGACCCCATCTCCAAGCGATCTGCCCGTCATTCTCGGATCTTACATACATGGGCAGGAGTGGAAAGATCAATTTTGAGAAAGCCAAAGTTGGAGGGTCGTATTTTGGCATGCTACACCCACAGAATGTGCGAAATTAGAGGGAATAAATAGGAATCGGTGCGTTTTTTTGTGGGTTCCCCTAGCCGGGGCCCCTGGCATGCAGGGCTGGATGGAGGGAGAGGGCCTCGGAGAGCTAAGGAGAGGGGTGGGGGGGCGGGGGACCGCGTTTGAAGTTAGGTCGGGCCAGCTGCTGTTCTCCTTAATAACAAGAGGGGAAAGGAGGGAGGGAGGGAGAGATTGAAAGGAGGAGGGGAGGGACGGGAGGGGAGGGAAGGGGAGGAGGAACCGGAGAGGGGAGCGAGGCGAGAGGGAGGAGAACTAACTGCCCAGCCAGTTTGCGTCACTGCCTCGCAGAGCAGAGAAGAGCGAGCAGGGGAGAGCGAGACAAGTTTGAAGGGGAGGGCAGGCAGAGTTAGCAGCCCCCGAGGCTCTCCTCTCCCACCGCCCAACCCTTTCCTCTCTTCTCCCCCAGCCTCTCTCTCTGTCCCATAACTTTTCTCTAGAAAACCCCCTATTTAGCCAAAGGAAGGAGGTGAGGGGAACCCTCTCCCCTCCCCCCTCCAAAAAACCCCCAACTTTTCCAGTCCGGAGAAAGCAGGGGAGCGAGCGGGCACCCGGCTGGCCATGGAGTTGCTGTGCTGCGAGGTGGACCCGGTCCGCAGGGCCGTGCCAGACGCCAACCTGCTCTACGATGACCGCGTTTTGCAGAACTTGCTCACCATCGAGGAGCGCTACCTTCCCCAGTGCTCCTACTTCAAATGCGTGCAGAAGGACATCCAGCCCTACATGCGTAGGATGGTGGCCACCTGGATGCTGGAGGTAGGTCTGCAGACAGACTCCGTCTGTCCCCATCCGGATACTCGGTCACCCCCCGCCCCCAGCGCAGGGACCCTAAAACTGGGAGAGGGCAGGCTCCGCGCTCGCCTCCCCGATCCCGTGCGCGAGGTTACCCCGCGCCCTTTGGCGAGACGCGTGGCTTCATTTCTGTTCCCTGCAGGATGCCAGACTAAGTGGGGGAGGGGAGGGTGAAAGGAGAGGGAGGAGGAAAATCTGGGAGAAATGAGGCTGTCCTGGGGCGGGGGTGGGGGAGCATCCCGCGCGCGTGTGCCTGCATGTGGCTGCCTCTTCTTCCCACCCCCATCCCGACCTGTCTTTTGCGAAGCTGCGGCTGCTTTCGGTGCAGTGCGGTCGCGACTCCGCGTTGGCACTTAAGGGGGGGGGAGAGGGAGGGGGAGGAGGGAGGAGGAGAGAAACGGAGAATTCAGGAGCCCCGGAAGTCGCAATGAAGAAACCTGTGTTTTAGGGGAACCCAAAAGAACCACTTCTTTACCCTTGCTCCAAATCTTTGCCGAGCAAGCCGTGTGCCCACGTATGCACAGCTCTGGACCTGCCGTGGTTTCGCCATGTTGCTTTGCAAACTCCGGTTGGAAAGGCTGGAAAACGTCGCCCGCTCCCCCCTCGCACCCCATTATCCCGGCCACCCCACTTGTAATAGTGCCCTCTCCCCCAACCCCCACTTCACGAAGGTTACTTACAGTTTGGCTTTCCAGTTTCCTCGGTGCGGAGATTTGGGTGGGGTAGGAAGGGGGGAGGAGGTGTGTGTAGGGGGGGATGTCGGGGCACCCCTAAAGGAGAGGTCAGAGTCCCCCGTGCCTCTCTCCGGCGGCTCCCCGTTCCTCGGCTTTCCCCCAGCTCGTCTCCACGATCCCCAGTTTCTGCCCTTGTGGGCCGCAGCCGGACACTCCCGCCGCGGCGGTCACCCCTCCAAGTTTCCCCTCGGGATCCAAAGCCCCAGGGGTCGAGATACAGACCTTTCCGGCACTCGAAACCTCCGTTTCGGGAAGTCTGGATCCTCTTTGGGGTTTTCACGCCAAAAGGGCTTTTCTAGGATATTTCCTCGATTTTTAATTATTTTTTGAAACCGTCTCCCCATGCTCCGAGTCCAGCCGCCGAGGCTGCGGCTCTTCCTCCTCTCCTCCCTCCCCCTCTCTTCCCCACCTCTCCCCACCCACCCCCCCAATAGCGGCGCCTGGGCCGCAGGGACCCCCCCGGACATTTTTTCCAATTGTCGGGAATGATAGAGCAGGGTTCGAGGGTCCGAATGAGACCAAGAAGAAGACCCCCGGAGCTTCCAGAATATTTTTATTGATTTTTTGAAAAGATGACGAAATCCAAAAAAGAGAGTGTGAGTGAGTTAGAGTGAGCAAAGAAGTCAGTAGCCAAAGGGAGCGTCGCCGAGCCGGGCGGCTACTGCGTATTTGTTTGCCTCCCGGGTTCGGATCTTCAATTTACCTCTTTTTTTACGTTCCTGGGGATTACCCAGCACGGATGGACTATTTAGATTTACCCCGTTTTCCTCATCTTTATTCTTATCACATATTCTACTCCCCTCCCCCTCCCCACTAAAAAATTAAATATTTTTGCTTGTTTCCATAGGTTATGCCTTTTCATTTTTTTTTTTTTTGTCTTTTCCTGATACTATTCCCCCCCACCCCAACCCTTTCCCGCTCCCATTGTAGGTCTGCGAGGAACAGAAGTGCGAGGAGGAGGTCTTCCCTTTGGCCATGAATTACCTGGACCGCTTCTTGGCTGGGGTCCCAACTCCTAAGACCCATCTGCAGCTCCTGGGTGCTGTCTGCATGTTCCTGGCCTCCAAGCTCAAAGAGACCATCCCTCTGACCGCAGAGAAGTTGTGCATTTATACTGACAACTCCATCAAGCCTCAGGAGCTGCTGGTAATAATCCTCTCCTTTCTTCCCCCCTTTCTGTTTGTCCTTCCCTCTTTGCTCTCTCCAGGCCTGATAAGCTTCCACCCAGTGCTCCCCAAACAAATCCTTTGGATCCCAAATTACCACACCGCTGGAATTTCCACACTTCTGGGAGACAGCGCTTTTAATATGAAAATTTTTTGTGTTCCTACTGTGTGCCAGGCACTGTGCTAAGCACTGAGGCTACATTCATGCATAAGATCCTCCAAGACATTTGTGGCGGTGAAATTCATTTACAGTTGTGTGTGCGTGAGCGTGCATGCGTGTGTGTGTGTGTGTGGGGGGGTGTGTGTGTAGGGGAGACCTGGAACACAGTGATAACATTTTAATTAAATTCCAAATTTTCAACCACTGAATTCTGAGAAAATAGTTGGACTTCTCATATGGTAGGAATGTCTTCACATGATAGAGGAGTGTGTTGTGACGTGTCTCCTAAGAATCTAGAGTTCAAAGGTACTATCTATAAACTCTCAAGATACCTGTACATAGTAGCTGTTCACTAAATATCAGCTCATTGACTTTTGAGCCAAGCTAAAATTTGGCCTTTTATTGGAGGAATCTGAGGCCTGGGTTTCTAGCTCCAGTGGGGCTGTGACCTCTATCTGATGACAGGGGTCCTGTCTTGACTCTGTTATTCTGCTAGCAAGCCTTTTTCCCACCCAACCTAACTCTTTTACCCTGCAGCCTCACACTTAAGGCGTCCATGTTGCAGCAGTGTGGAATGGTAGAGTGGTTGCCAGGCCCACCTTCCGTGGTCTGTACACCTTTCTCTGCGCTGTTTGGAAAAGCCCCCCCCCCCCGCCCTTCCCCCTCCTTACTGGCAAGGCCTGCACAAAGTCCACAGGGCTAGGACTGGCTGTTTGAACTGAGCTCTTTGTGAGAGGCCTTCCTTTCTGGGGCTGTGCTGCCATCTAGTGGCAGACATGTGCAAGGATGGGGGAGGAATTGCGGGGAATGTCGAGAGGGGCATGAATGACTTCACCTTTGAACCGCTGCCAGATTTCAGCTGCTTCTGGTTTGGTCCGGGAGGCCCAGAAAGGTGCTTTCTTCTGGGAGATCTGCTTCCTTTAATAATAGTACAAGACGAGAGGTTTATACTCACATTCCCCTGTGAGAAGAAAGGGCTGGAATTTCAAGCCATCTTAGAAGACACTGGTTATTTAGTAATTTTGTCTTTTTTTTTTTTTTTTCTCATCCCAACCCTCTGTAAAAAGCCAAGGCAGACTTTAAAGCATGTAAAGGAAAAATTGTTAGAATTCGTTACCAGTTTGTTTTTCTCATGGGAGACCAAGAAAATGAATCTTCTATGTGGTTCATTTGTTTCAGCGTGATGATGGTGGACCATGGTGTTCTTCAGGACACCCCAATTTTATCCAGGACCTGCCAAGCTAATGAATATTGCTCTGTAAAAACCCTGCCTCTTTTCCACTCCGTATCTCTTGATCCCAGAAGCTGGGATCTGGATGAGTCCTGTTTTACATCAGAGAAAGCTGAGGCCCAGCTAGGGGAAGGGAGTCACCCCAGATCACATAGCCACTTGGTGCTACAGGAGAGGGGTTGGGGCTCTGGTTGCTGGCTTAGCAAATGGAAAAGAGCCTGGGGGTTCTTAGAGTGAATGGGGGAGCAGGGTGCACAGGCACCCTGGCCTCTGCCTCTCCTCCTCCTGAAGACCGTTGTTAGGCCTGATTTCCCTCTGATTGCACATACTTTTAAGGTTTCCTTTCTGGCTTGTTTTATTTTGAGCACAAGTCCCCAAAGGTATTCCGGTAAGGGAGAGAAGTTGTTTCTCATGAGGTGGGCTGGTGGTGAGAAGCCCATGAGAGACGGGGTTGCATTGTCCCTCCTTGGCATTGAACGGAGGGATTCCGTTGACCATGCACAAGCACTTCACTTTGCCCCAATCACCTCCCCCTGCACCATGGGGTTGCTACTCACCATCCAGTGGGTCCTTCAGTCACGATGACAAAGGCCTGTGAAACATTTAGGTGAAAGGGCACTCTGTGGCTGAGTGTCCTTTCCCCAAGACTTCTGCATTTTGTGTGGAGGGGAAAGTTTTAAAGCAGAGAAAAATGGCACTTTTTGGCACCAACTACAAGTCAGCTAATTGGTTGCCAAGGAGCTGGGCCCCGGAACCTTATTTTGAGCTTTATCTGTGTGCATCATTTTTCCATGGGGATTAAAAAGACTATTAATCCAGTGATAGAGACATAGACAATAAATTACTAACCTAAGGGCCACGGTGACCTTGGCGGTATCTTTTTGTAGGTGCAGCTTTCTGGGTGGGCAGGCAACAGCACTGCCTGCAAGTCAGGGTTGGTGGAGGATGGGGGAGACCAACAGGAAAAGAAATAGGAGAACGTAGATTCTTGGCAACAGCTACATGGGCTCTCACTATTGTCGGTCGCACCTGCCATTGGAAGCCTAAGAAGAGACGTCAACAACTTCCAAGCTTTGGGGGGGCACTTGGACAAGTGGGCCCGTTTTCCCATCCAGCAGCGTCCTCATGAGCATCCTTAAAACGGGTCTGGATCCCAACCCCCCTGTCCTGGACACCAGCTCAGTCTTTAGGTTTTATACTCTTCCTCCCTCCCTTCCTCCCCAGGAGTGGGAGCTGGTGGTGCTGGGGAAATTGAAGTGGAACCTGGCGGCCGTCACTCCTCACGACTTCATCGAGCACATCCTTCGTAAGCTGCCCCAGCCGAGCGAGAAGCTGTCTCTGATCCGCAAGCACGCGCAGACCTTCATTGCTCTGTGTGCCACTGGTAGGAGCAGGCTGGAGCTGGAGGGGGCCTTGGGAGGGGCGGACACAGGCTGAAGAGCCCTTTGGGGGGGTGGTCAAGGGGAGGCAGATGGGCGTACTAGCAGGCATGGGCCTGAGGGTTTTAGGAGATGAGTGGACCCAGGTAACCTAGAGTACCAGGTTTCATGCCCTGCCTGTGTTTTCCTGACTTTATCTGAGCTGGTACGTTCTTTTTTCTCTGCTAAACTCATAAATGGTTTATGAGGACAGGTGTGGTAAGGGAAAAAAAATAGTGCCTGTTAAAATAGTTCTTTATGATGTCTAAAGTGCTCTTTGAAGATTATATATACTGCTCTCTGGTTGTGTTTAAATCTTTAATCTTTTGAGGAAAAGGATGGCTTGGAGATAAGCCCAAGAGGAAATTTGGGGGGTGGGGGCAAATATAGGTTAAAGGAACACTGTCAAGATAAATAGGTGGCTTGCCCTGATAAGCAGTAAGGGAGGCCAAAGGAGTTCTTTTTACTGTAGGGCACATAGGAGTAGCTGTTCCCTCTGCTGGATGGGGGAGTAAACCTGGCTGGCTCTCAGCAAGGACTCACGTTCTAAGCCCTAAATTCTGGTGCCTTCACTTCAAGTGAGGGTGTTTTGAATTTGGTTGCAAGCTTTAACATAGCAATCACACTGTTTTTTTTCATGTTAAAAGCTTTCCACCCATGCTGTTGATCCCACAATTGATACATAGTTCTTATTGGCCCATTTGCTTTGCGTTTCCCTAATAAACTAAAGGCAGTGCTTTTGACACTGTCTCATTAAACTGAACCTTGGCCAGTTTCTACCATTTTTTTTCTTGGTAGTGGCCATGGGAGAGACCCTGGAACCTTAATCATCCAGGAGAGAGACATCGTAGGTAAAGAACTGGCCATCTGGGCAGATCTTTGGTTTGGGGGTGCGAGGTTGGTGGGGGAATGGGGAGGGCTGGGGTGCAGAGGGCTCAGCCCCAGTTTGCCAAGAGTTGTTGAATTTTATAGTTGGGACTCGGGGGGTTAACTTCTTTCAATACCTTGTTACATGGTATTCATGCGTAAGTACAGATGGGTCACACAGTATGCAAGAGTGTATGTGCTCTGTTCTCAGTCAAAAGGTCAGGCTTTGCTACTTCTCACTGGATGACCTTGGATAGGCTGCTTAACCTCTCTGAACCTCAGCTTCCATCTGCAAAACACGCCTGTGGATACATGATCTTAACAGCCTTTCAGGGTGGTTAGGAAAACCAAAATCAGAAAGAGAGGCTGTGCATGGAGTTACTTTGTGAACCAAGGAATGGGTAGGCAGTGTGTTGTGGTACTAATTGAAAATGCCACCGTCTCCCACTTGCAGCTTCATCCAAATCCAGCAGGACCCCTTGCTCTGCCTTCACTGGCTTAAATGTAAGATTCCCAGACACCCACATTTAGTTCTCGGGCACAGGTTTTGTCCTGGTTTTCTGTAGTCCTGCCCTTCCAGATCCAGACCCGTCCCATGGTGTGTGTATGTGCCCTGTGCCCCTTTGTGGGAGAGTAAACTGCCCTTCCTTCCCGCAGCCCCGAGGGGGCCATTCTTCGGAGCCCCCCATGGATACCTTGTTGCCTTTTAGACAGTAGCCATTCTTTTGCTTCCTCTCTTCTCCTGCTGTCTGGCCTGGGGCCCTAGAGGTCAGCCCCTCATTGACTTGTCATTTTGTCTCCCAGGCCCGGCTGTCCCTTCCTTTCCATTGTCATGATTCACTGCGGGGGAGGGGTCAACCAGTCCTTTTTTCTCTGGCCCTAGGACAGCTGACCCCCTGACCCTGAGCTCCCCCATTGCCCAGCTGTTAGCCAGAGTTCTGCTCTGACCTTGTCTCTTGACTGACAGATCTTTTGGGGTCTCTCCACCCATTCCCTCCATTCTCATCTCTGACTGGGGTAGAGTTGGTGGGTGGAATTACCCAGGCATGGATAGATCCCCATATTCTGTAAAGGCCCACTCTCTAAAATTGGGGATCCCATCCCCCACTTCTGGACTTGTTGCCTAGATCCTTGGGGTGGCTGCCAACTTTGGGGCCAAAGTAAGGAGCCTGGGACTCGGGCCCTGAGGACAGAGGTCTGAGGGGTGGCATGGGAAGTCACAAAGACTGCCTTTTGGGAGACTTGAGCCAGCCTTGGACAGGAAGTGAGGAAAGATAGAAGGAATAACTCCAACCGAATGAAAACCACAAGCCCAATACTAAGCCTTAGGTGTAGACTGGTCAGAGCAGAGGGGGGTTCTCAGAAGTTTCCTGAGGCTGGGAAGGATGGGTGTCTCACAAGGCTTTTCTTTCTCGATCTGTGCTTAAGTCTGTATGAATGACTGGGTTGCATAGCGTTTTCACTGTGTGGAGTTTTATAGCAGTTGGCCCGACAGTATAAAAGCCAAGGGCTGCTTTTCTTGGAGGAAACATCTTCCAGTTAGAGGAGATGCTGCACTTTGGGGCCAGGGTGTGGCAGATTGTTGAGTGCCTAGGACCGTCTGGCAAGCAGGGGGCTCAAGGTAAGGGAGAACCAAAGGTAGGTGGTGACACTGAGACCGTCCCGGCTGCTCTGTGCACCTCACAGCTCCATCCCGGTTCCCCAGCCCTGAATGTTCTGCCCTGAAGCCGAAGAGCACCTGTAGCCGGGGTCTTTCAGGCCTGTAGTGGGTCCCAAGGAGGTGGTAGCCAAACCTTGAAGCTGTATGGCTAGTTTATGGGAAAAGTTGGTTGTGAAAGAGCTGGCAGTATTTCCCTAGTCTGTGTGGGGAGTGCATGTGTGTGTGTGAAAGGGGAAGAGAGAGAGGGCAGGAGAGCAGAGAGGGGCCGTGAGAAGGGGAGTTAAGCCGCAGTTTTCCTTACCAGCTAGAGGGTAAGATGGCCAGGCGGAGAGGTGCCCTCCTTCCGCCTCCCTCCTCAGCTCAAAATGGCTTCTGGTGGGAGAGACCGCCTCAAACTGCCCGGTGTCCCTGTCAGGGCCAGTTGTGGTCTGTGGAGGCACTGGGGTGAGAAGCAGACCTTCGTAACTGCCAGCCCCTGGCGTCCCCTTTCCTGGAGCTTTGGATCCTGGGGAAGCAGAACTGAGCCTTAGTGTGCCCCTGGTTGTAGCTCTGATGGTAGAGTGTGCAGATGAGGAAAGAAGAGGACCACGGAAGATGACTCAGGATCGCACTCTGGCACTGGAAGATTCTTGATGCATGATATCATGCTCAACAGATGATTCCAGTTACTCTAGAAAAGCCAGTGACATTGAGTTTTGAACTTGGTGTGGGGGTGGGGTGGAGGTGCTTAACCTCCCGACCCGTGGCACCCTACATGTCCCTCTTTTTGCCTAGGGCCCCGACCCCAAGGCCCGAGCCCCAGAAATGATGATAACTCTTGTGTTCCTTGTCTTCCTGGCTTTCCCTGAAGATGCTTCATGACCTTCCATCATGAGGTATAATCATAGCCGGGACCCAGAGAGGGTAGGTGACTCGACCCCTTATTCAAAAAGGAAGGTGTGCCCTGGTGGTTGCCAGGTGGGAAGAATTTAACCCACCTTCCCATCTCTACGCCCCTGCACTGGCTCTGCCCCTGACAGGGCGGGGAGCCGAGGGGAAGGGGAAGTGGCTGTTCTCCGGCAAGCCGGCAAGTGCACCCTGTGGGGACAGGCAGTGGGACAGGGTTCTCTCACTTCCCATATGGCCAAGGAGCAGGCTGCTTGCTTCCCTCCCCTCCTCCTCCCACCGAGCCCTTTGGCATTACATTGGCATCAGCTAGGCGTGGCAGTCCTGCCCCATGTGCGGATCCTCTTCTGGGGGTGGTAGATGACGTGTGTGCTGCCCACATCATTGGTTGGCCAATGAGCAACTGGGATCCTGGCCTTTTTAACTTTCACCTTGCTGCAGGTTGGAGGAAGGGGAGAGGTGAGGGGAAATGGGAGACTGTGGCTTCCCTGTTTCTCTTCAGCCTTAGAGCAAGTCTCTCTTGCCCCCTAGTGGTGATCCAAAGCAAAGCGGTCAGTCTTGGACTTCAAGGTCTCCGTCACCATATAGCCAAAACAATCCGCGCTAAATTTATGTGCAGGGCCATCTAATCTGTGGTTTCAAACCAGCTTAGCTCAGAGCTCTTCCTTCAGTGAAATCTTACCAAGGCGTGCAGATACCAAGTTGATGAATATGGGGCCCTCGCTGCCCTTGCCCAGATTAAGGAGCCCAGTGGGGCCCCAGGAGTGCCTGTGGCGGTCTTGGGAAGTTAGGTGGGCTGTGCAAGTCACACAGCTTGGCTACCACCTATCTCTCTGACTCCTGAGCCGGGGCTTGCTTTTGGGGGCTTTTCTTGCACTTCTGTTAGGAAAATCACCCTGTATTCCTTCATGGGAGGTGGGAGGCGGCCTTGAGGAGCTCTTCACATTTTGGTAAGTTATAAAAAGCACTGGGTCCACAGTCCAAAGGTCTCGACCTTAACCCCAGGCCCAGGATTCGGCATTAAATAAGGCAAGAATTCATTGATTCAGAGCGCCTGGGTGGCTCAGTCGGTGAAGTGTCTGACTCTTGATTTGGGCTCAGGTTATGACCTCAGGTTGGGCTCCATGCTGGGTGTGGAGCCTGCTTAAGATTCTCTCTCCCTCTTTCTCTGCCCCCTCTTGCCCCTCTCCCTACTTACACTCACACACTCTCTCCTCCTCCCAAGAAAAAGAAAAAGAATTCATTGACTTCACTTGTAAAAGGAAGTGTTTTGAAACCGATGTGTTTTACATTGGTTTTTATTAATACCTCACCACGACTACTTGGATGAGTAAGCAACCAATAGAGCTGGGATTCCCCTAAGGTGTGCCCCTTGCCTCTACCACCTCCCCAGGAGGGAGGAGGTCGTGTCACAAGCTTCTAGTATGTGGGCATTGTTCCTTGGCTCTGGGCGAACCACACCTGAGGGAATATGGGGACATTAGGAAGGGAGTGGCCGACTTCTGTCTTCCATTCATGGTATGGGGGCCCTCAGTTTCTCCCACTCCTGGCAAACCAGCATGAGGCTTCGGGGACTTGATGAGGTCATTTCTGGGACACAGAACACAAGTGATAGTGAAAGATTCTCCAGGCAGCACAGAGCCCTCATTCTTCCTGGCAGTCTCGGCATGCTTGGCCTGCTGTCAGCATCCGCCTGTAGCCCAGGGATGCGGGGCACCTTCCTCCTCACGCCTGCCGATGCTGAACAGCATCTCCCAGCCGTCAGGATTACCCTTCACAGTCCCATAGAAGGTTCCCATGGTCAGAATAGTGGTAGGACCCTGCTTGCTTACCAGGAGCCAGGCACTGTGTTTTTACATGGATTATTTTAGTCCTTTCCTCAGAACAACCCTCGGAGTCGGGTACACTTATTCTGATGTGCTTGTAAGAAGATGGTGGCTCAGAGAGGTCAGGTAACTTGCCCGTCTTCACACAGCTGGTTGGTGGTAGGACATCTGCTTCCCCATACTCTACCTTCCAGTTCTTGGAGGTGCTTGGCCATTCTTCCCATGTCCTCAGAGAGTCCTCCCAAGTATCTTCATGCTCCTGTTCCCCTGAGCACCCCCTTTCTTTTGAAAAGTTTCTTTATCGGCTCCCCATATGGTATGCACCTAGCCAATTAGAATGCACTGTGGTGTGTTCTCTTACTACGTTTTTACATCTGGGGTGGGGGGTGGGGATGAATCCATGCTGCCTGGACCAGGGAGGAACACTTGGTGATGACTCTGTTGGAATGGATCACTGGTCAGTTAATTGCCTCTCGCTCTGCTGCAGAGGAAGGAGGGGTTTCAGGAAGTCACCTCTTATCATTCCAGGTGGGCAATGGAGGGTAGAGATAGGCCCTCACTCCTGAATATGCTTTTTGCACCAAGATAGAGCTTGTTGGTATTTTTGACCAAGAGATGTAGAGATTTCTGAGGGATTTTTACTTGGTACTTTATTTTTGCTGAAATAAAATAATATTAGGAGAAAGTTTTACAAAATTACTTGTATTTCTTCCATCTCCACAGTGGGAACGTTTACATAACATTTATTCATATATTTCTGGAAGGTTGTAATCTTGGTCATGACATTTGATTTTTCTGCCCACTCCCCCTGCCCAAGTGGATAAATTTGAACACTTTTCAATCCAGTTACATAGCCAAAGTAAGGTTTCCAGGAGTGGCTGAGTGGGTTGGGCGAAACTTTCCACGGGTGAGTACAGAGGTTAGGTAACTAGAGCTAGTACAAGGACATGACCCTTCAGATGTTTTATTCTGGTGTTTTTCTGTTGTTTCCCCTACCAACAGAAAGGGGGGTGTCCCTGAGCAGGGTTCCGGGGCAGCCCCCGAGGTCTTGCGGAACTGGTACTTCTCTCTGTGGGGAGAGATGCCTTGTGACTTTGCAGGCCAGTGGAAGCCATGCTCTGTTCTATGGATGCTTGCTTCTTCTTTTCTTGGGAGTGGTTCTCATTCTAGATCCTTAAGGAAAAGCAAAATAGAGCCGGAAGGCACCTGGGGGATTAGTCAGCCCACGGTCTTTGACTTTTTGACCTAAACCTTGAAGAAAGAAATACATTTTATAACACAACTCAGGATACACATAAATGGACATCAGACTGCTACAAAAGTTTCTCAAGACAGTATTTATTCTTACTACGTGATTACTTCCTGATACTATCTATCCTGTTCTGTTCAGTTAAACAGCAACAAAAACAACCCACAGATGGGTTTCATGACCCAACAGTGAGCTGCAACTGGAAGTCAGAAAAACACTGATCCAACCCCACCCTTTATTAGACAAATGGAATGTCAGGGGCTGGGGGAGGAAGTGACTCACCCAAGGTCCCACAGTCTGGACCTGGCTTGTAGTGCTAATGTCACCTCCTTTGGACTTACCTGGAGGAGAGCCTAGCAGTTGCTCCGGAATCTCGAGGAAGACCCTGGTTTGCTACTGCAGTGTGTGGCAGAGCGGCAGTGCTGCCGCCGCCCGGGTTCCCGCAGCTCTTCCCTGGCAGGGGGAGCACTACCCAGTGTGAGCTGCCAAGAGGCAGCTAGGTTCTTGTACACGGTGCTCCCCACTTCTGGGAGGCAGGGGACAGTATCCCCAGGAGGATGCTCCTCAGCATTTTCCTAGCAAAACGAGAGGGGGGAGGTACAGTCCTTCTGGCAACTTTAGCACCTGCTGCAGCCTGGGACCACCCGTATATACCCCCTGGCTTCCAGAAGTTAATTAGTTTGCTAAAATTAGGAGTCAGTTTTGCGTGCAATGGGACAACAAAAGATAGGCATGTGTGAGGTGTGCTTCCTGGTCGGAGGCCTGGGGCAGAGGAAAGGGAGGGCCAGGGATATCCTCCTGTCGCTCCCTGCCAGATGCTCCCACCCAGGGCCTTTGTGGGCCCAAGGCCATGGGCTGGCTGCCTCGTCTGCATTGTGAATGTCACAGGGGGGAGCTAACGAGGTTATTGGGCAGAGAAACACTCCTGTGAGCCCATGTGGAGGAGACCTACAGCAGAGCAGGAGGCAGGGAGGCTGCCTTTGGCAGCATCCATGAGGAGAGAGAAGGCTCGGGAGGAGTTAGTGGACAGCAGGCTTGGGGCAGAACGCTGTAATACACATCCCTGAAGAGGTCGAAATGGTGAGTGGGCTCAGGAGAGAAAGCCAAGGAGAAAGACAGACTGACAGAAGGCCAGGCTTGCTCTATTCATGGGATTCGGCCAAGATGGGAGGTGTGTGCATGGTTCAGTGAATCAGCAGTGTTGCTAAGAACACCAGCAACTTGATGCTGGACAATGGGGTCACCTATAAAAGTGCTTTAATGGAATGTGTGGCTTAATAGGGCATTGGACAGCAAGAAAGGGAAATATTAGGTCACACTGTTTTTATAGGTCAACCTCATGGTGATGCTGGAATTGGAAGTGTGACCCATGTCCCCCCGTGTATCTCCCTCCCATGTCCACCCCCTTGTACAGCTATAGGCAGTAAATTCTGCAGTAAAGCTAGAACCAGAGGTTCACTGTGGAGGATTTGCTCCACTCCAGGACTGACCAAAGTGAGTGAGGGCGTAACGTCTTTACCATATCAGCACAAGGCAAGGGGAAGGGCGCTTTCAGCTCGCAGAAGCCTGCCCTTTCTCATCCACCACGTGCAGCTTGTATGGTGGATGTAAGGATTAACTGGCATAGAGCGTGGACGGGACCGTACGTCTGGGTCATTCGCTATTAGAAGCATACAGGAGTCAGGTGTGGTGTTCTTCTCCTGATAACTGGGAAAGTAGGTGATCTTGGTTACCCAGCCTCTTTGTGGGAGCACTCAGAGGAAACTGAGGTGTTTAGTCTCCCAAGCTGAGCCCTCACAGGAGCGTAGGAGCATGGGAACATCCCCTCTGCTTGCTTTTGGAGAAATGAAAGTGGATGAGGGAAGAGTGGCAAACCACTCTTTTTTTCCAGCAAGAAAATGGGACCTTTGGGCCCAAGAGCCATAAAATCTAAACCAAGTCATCCATCTGATTAGGTTAATACTGGGTACCTGCTTTCTCTTCGTGTTCTAAGGATCCTTGGTATTGGGCTAGAAGTTGGGGATTGTGTGAAACTTGGCCTTCATCCCCTCCATTACTGCTTCTCCCACTTGCCTTTTTTTTTTTTTTTTTTTTTTTTTGTAAATAAAATCATCCTTTGTTTTTGGCCATATTAGTCCTTGACGGTCCACAAAATAATAGGGCAAGATCACATCAGGATTATTGTTCTTCATAAAATTTTACCTGCTTATACTTTTCCGCCTTCCACCATCTAGATCCCTTGTTCTGTCTCATTTGTATGGCACATATGTTACCTTCTGGACTCATCTCAGACCTCCCTGCTCTGCTCCCACCATGACCCTCAGAGGAGAATATATCTCACTCACCTTCCTGCCCCTTGCACGTGCTAACCCCAGACACGATTGTGGGACCTGAGTCCCCTGCCTGAGAATTTACTGTGTGCCCTCAGATAGGCTCTCCACCTTCTCTGTCTCAGTCTCCCCATTTTAGTTCTGGACCCACCACAGTGATGGCAAATAAATAAAGGGTGTCTTGTGAAGGACGACTCAGGAGGGGATGTGTCTGTAGGGTGAAGGGTCACCTGTGCAGCTGACCTTTCACCATCCTATTTCTGGAATATCTTCAGGCTGGGGAGCCCCCAGATCTTGACCTTCTGCCTCTCGTTCTCGCAGATTTTAAGTTCGCCATGTACCCGCCATCGATGATTGCAACTGGAAGTGTGGGAGCTGCCATCTGTGGGCTCCAGCAGGATGAGGATGTGAGCTCGCTCACTGGCGATGCCCTGGTCGATCTGCTGGCCAAGATCACCAACACGGATGTGGTAGGTGGACGGCGTCTTCTTGGTTAAAACCAGATGTCTCTTTTCTCAGCTCAGGGAAAAAGACACTTGGCTTGATGATGCTGTGTTGGAGGTGTTTTTTGTTTTTGTTTTTTTCTTTTTTGGTGGTGGTGGTTTCTGTTTTCCAAGATCAGCATCCAAGGTAGTACAAAATTCAATAGATGAGGCTTCCTCCGATGGTTTTGAAAGCCTGTGTGCCATAAAATAGAGAAAAGAACCTGGCAAGCAGATACAAGGTGGGAGGAGGGCTGTTTACTAATTTTCCTTTGTGGTGTGGGCTTCCCCGTGGGTCTGAAATGTTGCTTCATTTCCATTTATGTACATGTCCTCAGGCTGCTTCTCCCCCACAGTGTCGCGCTCTGCTTACACCCACTCAGGCGGAGACACAGTGGAGAGAGGGCTGGAGCCTGGCTCTGTGGCGCTGGGGGCGGTGGGGATCCAAGAGGTGCCCCCCCTCGAGGACGGTGTCTGGCCTTGACACACCTCTCAACCCCACCTGCCTCTCACTTCCCTTTTGTTTAATGTGGTAATGGATTAAGAAGTACTTCTAAAAGAATAAAGAGTCATAGTAATTCAAGGAACTATTATTAGCTATAGATTTTTCCATTCTTGTGCCCCGTGGACTGCCCAGAGGCTGTAATTCTGCTTGCCAGATTTTGAAGCTCTGTAGAAGAAAGGTCTTGAGAGACCAGGGTCAAGTGAGGCTCTGATTCAGCTGGTAGGAAATGGCAGTCCTTAGAAGGTCTGAGCCAGGGAGGCTCTGAGAGGTCAGAGAGGCGGCTCCTGCCTCTTCCAGTGGAGGCTTTCCATGGGAGGTGTAGAGAGGGCTGAGGTAACCTGCTGGGGGAGGGGGAGGGCAGTACCAGAGCTGGGACCAGAACCTGGAAGCTCTGACAACCCCCCACCTCCCCCAGGAACTCACACTGCACACTTGCTGGAGCTCCTGAATCTTTTTGTTTGAGAAAGGCCTCTGCTTTAAGGGCAGCTGAGAGGTCTGGCAGCTGGGAGGCCCTCATGTGTCACCATGGAGAAGCTCAAGATGTAGGGGAACTTCCCCGTGCCCCCCTCTGGATGTTCCAGGGAGATTCCGAAGGCCCCGCTGTGGGAATAGATTGAGTTAAGAGATACCGTGGCTTACAGGCCTGTGGCTGATGCCCCGTCGGGGATGCTGAACAGAAGGTTGACCACTCGGAGAGCCCGCGGCTGCAGCTTGCTGGCTTTCTCACCTCCCCATCTGTATTTTGCCTTGGCCTTTATTACCATCTCAAGCAAATAGTGCAGGGAGGTGTTGAAGGGCCTCATGGAACAAACTCAGGGTCCTATTCTGAAGGAGTTCTTAGATATGCTTTGAAAATTCTAGGTCCAAAACATAGGCTTTTCACAAAGGCCTGTACTACCACGTACTACATGGTATCCAAAATATAAATCGAGAAGACCCCTCCAGCGTGCTTCATGTGAAGAGGGCTTGTCTAATCCTCCAGAGGCAAATCTGGGACAGAACTTAACATTTATAGAAATGATAAGCTTCCTTCCTTTTCCGAATATCTCCTATTAAGGCTGCCTTACAAAAAGCACCCCCAACAGCAACCAGCTTAGGGTTGGTTCTTCTTCGACCCCCAGAGACAAAAAAGCCTGCGACAGCAGTTTGACCCCCAGGCACTGTAACCTCTTTCAGATATTTATAGCCCTGCCCTGATTGGCTGGTGGCCCCCACGGGTCTCTGGCCTTCTCCCACATGTCCGTTTATCACCCCTTACTGGTTTCAAATGGACAGAGGTCACTCCTGAGGTGCCACCGAGTCTCTTCGGCCGCTTTTTAGGACTGCAAACCGATTTCTCATCTTACACAGGAGAAACCACTTGCCCCTTTCAGACACCATGTAGCCAGTGCATCCAAGGTAGCTGCAGACTGGGGTAAATGGATAGAGGTCTCGTACGTCCCAGCTGTGGAACTGGAGATGCATGTGTGCCTCATTCTTACCAGTGGGCTTCCGGTTCAGCATTTTAATATTAACAACCAAGCATGAACAGAGGAGGATGGAAACTCCACACAGCACTTTTTCAGACAACAGTTTGAGACCTCTGTGAGTTCTAAGCTTGCCCCTGGGCCCCAGAGGCTTGCTCACTGCCCCCCAGGAATGTTCTTAGTAAAAAGGCTTGAGCAACATTGGGCTAGGCTGGCCACTTGTGCCTGACTTCCAAGTGCTGTAGGTCTCCTCCCATCCATCAGGCCATGTTCTCTGAAGTATGGAGGCTCAGCGTGAACAAAAAGAAAAGGACTGGAATTCAGAAAGCATTAGTTTCTGGAGGGAGGCAACTTTTGCTTCCTGAGCCCATTTACCATTTCGTGAGTCAAGAAGTGGTGTGTTGCGAGCACTTAGCTCTCCATTTATTTCTGGAAGTATTTCTTAAAGGCTCACTTGTTGCAGACTTGCACAATGAGCAAGGCGTGGATGGAACCAACGCAGGAATTGGGACGGGTGGGCCATGTATGGAAAATAGGAGATGATGTTCCTGACTTAAGGAGCTCGGCGACTGTAGGGCAAATCACAAGTAAAGCATGCAGAATCCTAGCAAATAAAGATCATCAGCAAATGATTGCTGAGGTGTTATGAAGTCCAAATGCAGGAGGAAAGCAGCCCAGAGGAAGGAGCTCACTAGGCCTAACGTGAGATGCACGCCTCCTGGCAGAGGGCACTTGGCGATAGAAAAGGTCCTTGGAATGGAGAAATAAAACGCGGTATGTATGTGCAGTGGAATATTAGGTCGCCTTAAAAAGGAAGTGAACTCCTGACACGCGCTACAACATGGATGAGTCTTGAAAACATGCTAAGTGAAAGAAGCCAGATTCTTCGCATAGTCAAGTTCATGGAGACGGAAAGTAAAATGAGGGTTACCAGGGCCAGGGGGTGGGAGGAACGGGGAGTTCTTTAATGGGTATGGAGTTTCACTTTGGGATGATGAGAACGTTCTGGAAATGGATCGTGGAGATGGTTGCATGACGAAGTGAATATACTTAATGCCACTGTACACTTAAAAATGGTTACATAGATGTTATGTTTAGTTTATTTTGCCACAA
This sequence comes from Ursus maritimus, assembly GCF_017311325.1. NCBI lineage: Eukaryota > Metazoa > Chordata > Mammalia > Carnivora > Ursidae > Ursus > Ursus maritimus. The sequence goes on from NW_024425119.1 coordinate 5,316,078, forward strand.
TTAAAACACACACACGCAGTGCTCTCAGACCCACACTCCGAAATGCTCACAGGGTCCTGAGTCCTTCTCCCATGGAGAAGTCAGGTGCACAGGACCACGTTCTGCCACACTGGCTCCGGAGGAATAGGGCAAATGGGAACCAGGACCTGGAGTCCCTGTAGTTCTGTGCCTGCACCATGCACCTGGTTATTCGTGATCTCCTCAAGCTCACGGTGTTCTCTGTCCATGCCTTGTCAGGGATCAGACTGGGGAAAGAGGGTCCCCTTGCTTCCTCTGGGACAGGCAGACAAGTTTCTCTGGCTCCCTAGCCAGCGGCAGATAGCTTTGATAGGAGGGACCCATGCGGCTCTGAGAAAGTCGGTCTTTGTTGCTCCCTCTGGTTGCCAAAATAAACCGGAACGCTTCATTCCAAAGAGAAAGCTGAGTGAGAAGCCTGACAGTTTTACAGGGAATAAAAGTCTCAGAGGGTGGTATATTTTAAGTACTTTTTCCTTCCAGTCATAAGTGTTGCTAAAAACAGACGCCAGCCAGCGAGGCGGTTCTGGCTTTGGGGAAACTTCTACCGGGGCTTCCGTTGCCAAGGGTGAGTTTGAGAGGAGTGATCGAGCGTCCTGGTTCCCCGGTGAACCTTCCGTGCTTCGCCGGGCAGAGTCGGGGTTCCTCTTCCGTCCCCTCGGCACTCGGCTCGTGCTTTGTGCCAGCGTTTATCTCACTGGTCACTTGTCTATAGAGCCTCTTGAACAAGACCCAACTTTTACTGCGCTCTTTATCCAGAGCCCCTGGCAGAGCCTTGGGAATGATGCTGAAGAGGGAGGGAAGCAGGAAGGAAGGAACGGAGGACACAAAGGCCAGGCAGATGGGCTTAGAGTGTGTTTCTAAGTCTTTGGTCTCCCCAGGTCTTTTGGAAAGCCCTATATTTCTTATCCTTAATTACATGCCAGGGGCCTGAGCAAAACACATCACCTTCACGTGATACGGTTTTACAAACTGACTAATAAAAATGCAGAAGTCAGGCTCACAGGCTGTGACGATGCTGTGAAGCTATTGGGAGATAATTCAGCAGAAGCAGACGCTAGTCACCCGGTCCCTATGTTCATCCTTTTCTACCTGGGTTACATCAGAACTCTGTCCCGTTCTTAAATATCGCCCAGAGAAGATTCCAGGATACCCCTGCCTTGGGGTCATCCTGGCATGTTAGGATCTTGGTTGTCAGGGAGCTGTTATAAACCCATTCGCTGTGCAGGGGGAGAAGTCTGGATTTTGACTCCATGCTCTGGTCCTGGTCCCCAGCACTGTGTCTTTGTCCTCCTTAGTGAGAAGCACCCACCTCCTCCTGGCACACCTTCTCCCAAGGGCCTCTATACGGCTGGGGCTGTCCTTTGTGGACCTGACGGGGCCTGTGGTCAAGAACCTTGTGAAGAGTGGCCGGAGGGGAGGCTGGGGGCGGGCTGGGGGACGGAATAGAACTGGAGGCTCATGCTTCCCTCTCCTGTCTTATTTCTTCTGCGGGCTTCATTTGGTATGCAAGGAAATAAGCCAAACAGCCTGTGAAGAAAGGAAGAATGAGATAGTTTCCTAAGTTGTCTCTGCCTGAGTTGGCCGCGGGTCTGGGGCTCATTCAGCCCTTTGTCCCCCTGTTGAGTGCAGTGCGTGTGTGGTGACAATGGCGTGATGCAGTTACACTGAGGGCTAATGGTAGGAGTTCCGTCAGCCCATTCATGGAGGCCGAGGAGGGTGCAGGGCGCAGAGCCTGAGCCAGCACGCAGAGGAAGTCGGAGGCCCGTGTAACGAGCTGGAGATCACAAACACTGCTGTCAGGGCTCCGGGGCTGGGGGGCAGGGGCCAGGGAGGGAGCCTATCATCATCAGAGTTGGAGGTTTGCCCGACCTCCAGCACTGTGGAGTGCCACCTGTCCGGGCTGACAGACGAGCATTATGGCTTTCCTTTTAATCAGCTTAATTTGGGGCATCTTAACACAATGACTGGTGCTTTCGGAGGCTGCCGGAAAGCAGAGGTCCCAGAGCCCATGCACTTTGCATGCACGTAGCATCTTTTCAGGGGACGAGCTGTCATTCCGCCCCCCCCTGCCCCCCAGCCCCTAGGGCTACGTCTCCCTTTCTTGGAGATTCTCTGCCCTGTCTGTCTTTCCTTAGAGCTGGGAAGAACCAGAGGGTCTCAGGGGAAGGAGTTCTGAAGCTGGAGGCTTGCCCGTTTAAAGCCAGGCTCAGCTTTTAACTCGATGTAACCGCGAGACAAGTAGGCTTTAGTTCCGTTCTCTAGCTGTATAATGCGGGCGTGTGGCTGTTTGAGCTCCAGACGCCCTCGGACCCCCAAATCCCCCGATTCTGTAATTGCCTCTGTGTCGAGTCTTGTGATTCTGCCCTTTGGAAATACTATGATTCTGCTCTTCTCCAGCTTTGCCTCCTCTTCATTTTGGGCCTTTGAACTTGCCTCCCTCTTTTATTTCCTTCTCTTAGCTTGACCTTCCAGCACTAGCAGCCCCGCTGGGTCTGAGGCAGGGTTCCTCCTCTCTCCAGGTCACTGCTCCCCGCACCCCAGTCCCGTGCGCTGTCCTGCCCTGCTGCTCAGCAGAGTGGGAACTCCTTGGGCGGGAGTGGAGCTGTGTCAGGTGGGCATGTCTGGTTGCAGGTAATAGCACCGCCACACATTTCCCTGCCCCTTCACTTTCCATCAGCTCACAGAAAACTCGAGTGCTCTTTGCAAGTCCAAGAATGGTTCCTAAGGATGCTAAAGGAGGGTATTAAAATACAGACAGTGAGTTTAGTCTCAAGGTAGGGGGTGCTGGTCTCTCTGTCTCCACCATCACAGAGCAGACTGTTTGACATTGTTCTTACAAGACAGGTGCTTGCCCTTAAGTTTTTTATCCAGTTAAGGATGGGCGATCTGCACTTAAAACTCAAGCTGATAATAGCAGAGCTGTGGAGAAGGGGAACCTGAAGGAGGGTTGTTAGGCAGAGGCCCCAGAGAGCTTTCCAGGAGCGAGGGACATGATTGACCCCAGAGAGGTTTAGCTTCCTGCTCGGTCCCAGATGACTCTAGAAGAGAGCAGGGGGTGGGGTTCAGGGTCATTTCTGGGGTAACTGCTGTAGTTATTTATCTCTTAAAGTAGGAGGTATCAAAGATCAAGAGCAGGCCATCATCAGTCACTGTTTAGATTGAAATGAAAACGGGGCCAAGGAAAGTGTTCTATATGGAACCATCCATCACTTTATTCAGGGAAGCCAGTACACGTGTTCTTGGCTGGAATTTACATAAATGTGACACTTGAGGCATCGTCTCTTGAGTCCCATGGCTCTGAAAGTCCAGTGGAGATGACTGCCCAATGTCCCAGCCTTCCCTGTAGGACTTTTTCCAGAACTATTCTTTGAGGTTTCAGGCTCTTGGAAGGGAAGGCTGGATGCCAGGAACAGAATAGTTGGCGACCCAAAAGCAAAGACTCTAATACGGTCCCCGATCAGGTTCTTTCTCTTACTTGAGCTCTGTCTACTCGTGGAGGGCAATCTTTCTCAGGGATGCTGGTGTGGCTAATGCAGCGATAATCATGCGGTCCCGAGTTGGTCATAGTTTTGGGGTGGAAGGTGGCTGACCTTGATGACCTCCTCAAGGCACTAGGCTTCTCGTTGGGGGGACAGGGTCTTCCACACAACCTTCACCTTCACATCAGGGAGTCTTCCCCAAATGGCTGTGCCACAGGAAACCCTCTTGTTAAAGAGGCCTCATTGCTGACACCTGACTGGCATTTCTTTTTTAATTTAGTGGTTCAGAGCTATTGTCTGTCCCTTCCCTACAGCTGGGACTCCTGCCATCCTCTTTAGAGAACAAAACCCCTTTATGCCACACCTGAAACTAACATAACACGTATGTTAATTATACTTCGGGGGGCAGTGGGGGAAGCTCTTCACGCCCTATACTTTGGATAGGATTTGTCATCCATGGAGGCAAGCGTGGAGTTACCATCCCCCTGCCTCCGAGAAAAAACCTTTTAAACACGGCCTTCAACAGCTCCTGAAGGACCTCTGTAGCGGAGGGGCATCCCGTCACAACTGGCTGGATTCAACTCATTCTTCTCTGCGAGAAAAAAGAAAGAGGAAACTAATATTCATTTAAATTCTGCAGTCCCTCATTTCTCAGTGAGGCGTTCAGGGGAATGAGGCAGGGCGGAGGGCGCCCAAGACGTGAGATGGGGTGTTTGGGGATAGTGTTAATGCCACCAGCGTGGGCTCTCAGAACAAGCTGGCTTCTTCTGATGACACTCAAATGGAGAACAAGCCACCTATTCCGGCTTTGGAAGGAGAACTGACAGTGGGCCCTACCGTCCACCTCTGATGCATGACCTTCCCAAGGAAGTCGGTCGAGAGTCGTTTGCCTATGGTCTTTGCCTTGTTTGCCTACACCAGCTTTATCTTTATTTCAGATCAGTTCTCTTTAGATCGTAAGGCTTTCGGGTTTTCCGATGTCCTCTATTGAAATGGAAGTGCCCTTAGAAACATGATGCCTTTAGCCTTCACCCCGAGCTTGTGGGGCGAGTGGTGAGTGACCTGGGAGCCCAGCCCTGGGTGTGGACTTTGGAGGAGGAGCACAGGGAGGGTTTCCAGTCAATAGTTAGGAGATCGGACAGGGTAGAGGACGTGACCAGGGCATGCCACAGAAGTTTGAGAGATGGTGCCAGTCGCCGACTGCTCCAGGTGGCGGGGAGATCCCTGTGGCTGGGTTCTGTCTGTCTTATTCCATGCTCCAACCCCCCCCCCCCCCCCCCCCCATTGGGAACAAATGCTTATCCATACCTCATCTTAAAGAAACCGAAAGAATTCTTTCAGACTCCAGGATGGGTTTATTGTTATTCACAAGAAATGGCATTCATTTATTGAATTTAGCACCTTATATATATTATCTCAGGTCAAGAGTTGACCTTTGCCCTATGGGTGTTACTCATCCTTATTTTACAAGTTGGGGGACAGTTCCGAGAAGTGGAGGAAACTCACTTCATTGCTGCCTGTAAGTAGGGTGGGCCGGTCGCAAATACTACCCTCCCTTTTTTCATGTGTCTTACATTCTGGGGGATGCTCCGTCTCTACCCTTAGCCATCGGGCAGCTGCGGTTCCTAATCTTCAGCTTTGTAGAAAGCTGTAGTTTGAAACGTGGAATGGAAGGAATAGAACATTTGGGGGCGTGGAAACTGTGTCCCTGAGTAGTTAGTCCAGCTTCACTTCAGATCTTCGGAAAATAGAGGTGATGCTTTTGTGCTTGGCGAACGGTAGCCTCCAGGCAGTGAAAATTGCACCGTGAAACAAACAAAAGGGAAGCCTAGGTTAAGCTGTGGGAAGACCGCAGCCGAGTCGATTTAACATACTTTGCACATGTGTATGCCGCTTGAGTGTAGAAACGTAGCCTTGCCGAGGTGGCAGGGGGAGCATATCTGCTACGAGCCATTTTCTTTAGCCCTAGCCCGCAACCCCCTTGCTGCTAGGAGCCAGCCCCTCCCTAGCGACACCCGTGAATTGCTGTGCATTCCATGGCGCCCCGCTAACAGAAGCTTCTGCCTGGGGCCAACTTACTCTGAATTTTCCCTACCAAATATAGGCTATCAGACAATGCTGCAAATTCTTACTTATTCCAAATTGGACAGCTCAAACGTCCAGAGTTCTGTCAACATTCCGTGTTGTAGTTCTGCGAGAATTGAGGGTGATAAGCCGAAAAATGGGAGTTTTTCTTGTTAAGAACTTAGGCAGTTTCTGTGAGTACATGTCAATGCATTCTCTTCTTATCCATCCCTCAGGTCTACACTTGCCTGGCTTTGTAGCTCTGTCTGTGGTGCTGGCCTTCGCTTTTTCTCTGTCACCTCCCAGTGTCCAAAGCAGAAAGCCCCCAGTTGGCACTTTGATTACCTGGTGCTGCGTGTCCGTAAACGGCTCAGCGTCTTGGCCAGATTCTCATGTGCATTCGTCTCAGCTGGGCTGCTGCTAAAGTACTGATTCTGTTTCGACTGATCTGGAATGGGCCGGGATTCTGCCTTTTCAACCAGGGGGTGCCCACTTAGAGCAGTGTGGTCCCACGGCACTGCCAGAGCACATCTTTCTACTGGGAAACCCACACGTAGCCCGCGAGGCTGAAATCGCGTATATTTTCTTCATCGATGCTCTGCACACTGTTGATCTTGCTAACAGCTCTGGTCTGACCCGTTCTCCTTCTAGGACTGCCTCAAAGCCTGCCAGGAGCAGATTGAGGTGGTGCTGCTCAACAGCCTGCAGCAGTTCCGTCAGGACCAGGGGGACGGGTCCAAGTCGGAGGATGAACTGGACCAGGCCAGCACCCCTACGGACGTGCGGGATATTGACCTGTGAGGACGCAGTCGGGCCGAATGGGAGAGACGCGTTCACATCTGCTCTCTCCTTCTCTCTGGTTGTGTTTTGTTCTTTATGTTTTAGGATGAAACTTTAAAAACAAACAAAAAAAAATTCTGCCCCCACCTAGATCATATTGAAAGATCTTTTAGAAGTGAGAGAAAAAGGTCCTATAAAAACGGGATAACTAAAAGCGTTTGGTGCCTATTTGAAGTACAACAGAAGGGAATCCCTTGTATATGCGAACAGTTATTGTTTGGTTATGTTAAAAGTAATAGTAAAATGCTTACAGGAAAACCTGCAGAGTAGCTAGAGAAAATGTACGCCTGCAAATACGGGAACAAATTAGAGGAGGCTTTTTTTTTTTTCATGTTATGAACTAGCATGTACACACCCCTTGTAGGATAATTTCAAGGAACTTGCGTACGCCATTTATGGCATAATTAGATTGCAAAGCAATGAACTCAAGAAAGAATTAGAAATAAGGGACATGATGGGGAGGGAGTACAAAACAATCTCTCAACCTGATTGAACCATTTTGGATGTAGAAGCACCTTTGCTCTCGACCACCTGTTTGTTACTCAGTCCGGAGCATAGCTGAATCTCTAGTTATGAACTCTTGCTGTCTACAGTAGCTGCTACCTAAAAGAGATGTTTTATTTTGCCAGTTGGACACAGGTGATTGGATTCTGGGTTTCATGTGTTTTTGACTTCTTGCTTCTTCTTCCAAACATGGTTCATTGCAGACACCACCATATTTTTATCAAAAGGGGCAATCTAGCTTTGGGCCATAACCAAAACTCATATGAAATGGAGGCAGATGGAGACCAAGGGTGGGATCTGGAATGGAATCTTTTCTCTTAATGTATTCAAGAGGGTAATGTGACCTTGGCATCCTTTATTAAAAAACTGATTTTTGGTGCTGATTGGCATGTCTGGTCCACAGTTTAGCATTGTTATAAACCATTCCATTCGAAAAGCACTTTGAAAAATTGTTCCCGAGGGATAGATGGGATGGTTTATGCAACTCATGCTGAATAGACTCCTCCCTTCTTCTCCTGTGCTCCTCCCTTCCTGCCCCACGTCGGGTGACTCTTCACTTCTGGTATCTGACATTCTTTGGTACACAGTTCTGGTATCCCTACCAGGACTCAAGAGACACCCCTTTCCACTGACATTCCCATCACAACATTCCTCCAAAAAGCCTACAGACAAAGATCTGTTACCATTTTGATGGCAAAGAACGATCTTAATTCCCACCTCTATACTTCTCCTTTGGACATGGAAACAAAAGTTATTGCTGGTGCAGACAGACAGCTGAATATCAGAGTGTGGCATTTTGTTCCCTTTTCCGTTTTTCGTTAATTTCATTGCAAAGTTGTATTCAGCGTACTTGAATTTTTTTCCTCTCCACTTCTTAGAGGCATTCAGTTAGCAAAGAGGTTGGAGCAACAACTTTTTTTTTTTTTTTTGCACAATTATAATTGACAGGTAATGAAGCTATTAAAATATTTGCCTTTTTAAGTTAGAAAAACCAGAACAGGGCTGCTTTGAAGAATTATTTTATACACAGATTCTGCCTTGTTTCGTAGTATGAGGGTTGAAGATGGAGAAAAATCTAAGGGTCTCTTATTTTTCATTTTATTGTGTTCAGTTTTTTATGATTATTTTTTTTTTGCGCTGCTAAGAAGCTAAGATCATTCATCCTATTCACATTAACAGTACCTAGCTGTAATGTTTCACAGAGTGTGCTGCTATTTTATAAACATTTTTATAATATATTATTTTACTGCTTAAATTCCAAGTCCTGAAGTAGATGGTTGAGATAGGAGTTCTTCGTACTGGAAAAGCCCTTCCATAGTTTTTCTTCTGGTAGCGTATTCATGGGTTTTTTTTTTTTTGGTTTTGTTTTTTGTTTTTTCCTTTTGGTTTTTTTTCCCCCCCCCCCCCCCATCACATTCTTCAAAGACAGAGCATTCTTTACCTCAGGTTTACTGGACAAAATCAATAGCTACAAAAGAAAACGTTTCACATTTTTGTTTTCATAATACCTCACAACCACATAGTTTCTGCTTGGGAGCCGTTAGTGCGGGGAAAGGAGAAGTTGGTGAGGAGGCCACAAGCCCCTCTCAGGTGGAGGGTGGGGTGGGTTTGGCCCTTGGGTCTGACACCCAAGGACCTTTTCAGTCATGAAGGTCATTAGGCTTCCATTTTGACTCCGGTATCCTCACCATGATGGAAAAAATACAATTGAACCAAGGGATTTCCCCTCCCCCCACCCCCCCCAGGGCAGACGTTCAGCACAAACATTTACGCAGTGAACTAGGAAGTCATAATTTGCACTTAGGTACCAGGTATCAGGAGACAGATTGGAAAGAATTCCGGCAGGCTATTTGGAGACCCTCATCTTGTGGTTCTTTCTTAAAGCAGGGCTTTCATCTGCTTGTCTCTCTTTCCCCTTCCCTGACATGGCCATCCCCAGTTTAAGAGCATCTCAGAGGCTTTTCTACATCTGAATCTGGGCATATGAATCTGCAGCACGCGGGATCACAAGGGTGCCTTCTCCCACCTGTCTCGGACCGCGGCGGGCCAGCCCCTCTGCTAAGCGGCACTCAGTGGTTTTCAGGTTTTAAATGGCATTGAATTGGCATGATGGGGAAAATAGGTCAGATGAGTACTGGAGTGGGAGTGGGAGGGAGGTGGAGAGGCTGCAGCTCTGCAGGGATGCCATTCCGGATGAGTCAGTCTCTCTTGAAGTATGTTTGGAAGGGTTCAGGATTTGGTGAGTTAGCACAACCCTAAAATTCTAGGGAATTTCTGGTAGGACAGTGGGTGGTGAATTCTGGAGTTTTGGAGAGGAAAGCTGAGCAGCCAGGGTTTTGTCAAGAGCTCACTTTGCATAGGACACTCTCTCAGGCCCTTGAGGAGTAGCACGGAATGGAAGGAGGTGTGGTCCCTAAGTCCTTGGGAGTCTTGGAGCCTGAAGAAAGCAAGGTCCAAAGTCACTTAACAGTGACTGTCCCTAAGCTCAAACAGAACCTGACGGAAAAGGAAGGGAACAGGCCTACAGGCTCTCCCTGCAGTCTGTAACTTCCCAGTTTTCTTGGAGCCCTGGGTGCCTTCTGACCTTTTCTCCTTCTTGTCCTCGGGGCCTGGTGTGATGGGAGGTGTGGTGTTGCTGATGGGGAAGGTGCTAGGTTGTTTGGCTTTTCTGCCTACTCCCTCCTTAAAAGAAGGAAGCTTGGATTGGTTAGAGTAGCTGATGCCCTCTCCTTAGATCTTGGTTTCCTTGGTAGGAGTTCTTGTGTGAGAGGGAGTTCAGCTCTCCCCCCACGGATTTTTTCTTTGTCTCACCTCCCCCAAATGGGGTTCCAGACTTACTCTGGTCTTTTTCTACTTTGTTGTCTCTCTGTTCTTCCTCCTCTCTGTGTTTTTGGTTTTTGGTTTTTTGGGTCATTGTTGTTACTGTTTTTCTCCATCAGTGGGGGCTAAATTGTTCCCCTAAGCCTGCCAAATTTTATTCCTTCCCCTATTTTGGCCAAATCCCAGGGGGGAAAGTCCTAGTATGCCAAAAATATATGCTAAGCATAATTCAATTCCATGCAGGTTCCTATTAGCCAAGAAGCCTGCAGGTGGGAGCAGGGGACAGGTCCCTCCGTAGAATGTCTTCCTGTGTTGAGAGGAGGGCTCCTCAGAGAAAGGGGCTTGTCTCAGAGGAGGCTTTATTCTGGAACTGCCCCAGGACCCCACTGAAGAGCTCACTGGGTCTCAGCAGCCAGATCCCCTTTGGTCTACACGCTCTGTACAGGAGGCTCTTGTGCTTTGCCCAGGCAGGTCAGGGCCGTGCGTGGCTCAGAGGAGGCTGCCCTTTGCCAGCAGGATGGGCTTCTCTTCAGAAGCAGTTGTAGCTTTCCTGTGGTCTGGCACCCTCCGGGCCTTTCCACACTGCCCCGGGGGAGCTCTAGGATGGACAGAGGTGAAGAGCATGAGGCAGGACTGGATGATTGCTCACAAGAGGGCGGGGGAAGTTTCTCTCCATGGGCCGCAGAGGGCAGGGCTGGGAGAAGAAATAGACTTGCACCTTATATCCTGTAAATAATGATTTTCTAGTTCAAGAAGATAATATTGGTAGTGTGGGAATGGGAGGTAGGAATGGGGAGGAAGTCTGAGTAAGCCAGTTGGCTTCTAAGCCAAAAGGATTCCTCTTTGTTTATCTTTGAGACAGTCCAACCCTGAGAATAGCTTTAAAAGGGAAATTAGTGCTGAGACAGTAAAGTCCCCTTCAGCCGACAAACTGTAGCTATAGAACGAGCGCAGGCTTCTATCGGCGTGGGCTCGGAGCAGTTTCGAAGAGCCGCTCATGCTGTCGTCCGTTTGTACAAAATAGGGCAGGAAGATTCAGGAGGAGGTTTATGACTTTCTCATACCACGTGGCTTTTCATGATTCTGGATTCTAAACAACCCAGAACAGTCCTTTCAGCCAGAAGCTATTCTCCTACATTTGTGTGTCTCTGCTTTTAGACTTGGCTGGACTATCAGACCCGATTCTTGGCTCAGGTTTCAAGAAGCCATCAGCAAATGTACACATGCACGCTGTAGCTGCAACGTTGATTCCTTTGCCTGCAGCCTACTTTGGGGAAAAAAGTGCCTTACTGACTGTAGCCATTACAGTATCCAATGTATTTTGACAGGTGCCTGTCCTTAAAAAAAGAAAAAAAAAGTTTTCGTTTTGTTTTTTTGATTGGTTTTTGTTTCTCACTGTTGGCCAACTCTTAAGTCCCCAGCAAATCACTGGGCCATTGGATTTTTTCCATTATGTTTCCCTTGTACCATGTACCTCAGATCTCTTTCTCTCTCAGTTACAGTTTCTCGTCTTGGACTTCTTTTATTATTATTATAATTTTTTTTTGCTTTAAAATGAGTGTGATGCCATATCGAGCCCATGTTATTCTCTCACCATGTACTCTATAAGAGGTGTGGGTGTTTATTTGGTCGGGATGCTAGCAAGTGCTAAAGTAGCATGATCAGTATAAAAAAAAGGTTTTTAGGAAGTATGGAAAAAATGTTTTATTGGTTATGATGGTGACATGGTATAGTCAGCTGCCTTTTAAGAGGTCCTGTCTGTTCAGTGTTAAGTGATTTTAAAAAATAATGGCCTGTTATTCTGACCAGCTTAAAGATGGATTTGCAAATGGTTTTGGATGCAATTAGGTTATGCTATTTGGACAATAAACTCACCTTGACCTAAATCCTCTGGCCACTTTGACTTATTTGTAGACCAGCATCCCCCAGAATAGAACGCGTCTTTCTCATGTCAGAACTCTGTAGGCAACAATTGGTAGTGGCATAAAACACAACTCCTAACCCGAAAGGTACTCTACGTGTGTATCTGTGTTATTACAATACCAATAGTTGATGACTTTTTTTCTCCCTTTTGGGTCCCCCGGGGAGCCATCTATTAAACCAGAAGCGTCAGCCCAACTTCCTGACGTGGGCAAGTCCCTGCTATCGTGACTGGGCTTATTGGTTCCTGATTATTGCCAGCTATTCACTCTTGTTGTATCTCCTGCCTTGGGAGGTGCCAGAGGCCCTGGGTGCCATCTCCAGTCTCTGGAGAACTCCACCTCTGTAGGTGTCTTGGCTCCAGTCTGCTGCTCCCCTCAGCTCCCACCTGATTCCTGACCCCGTCTATAACTCTCCTGTGAGGACTGGGCCATAACTACCCTTGGGGGAGGGGTGATGAGGCAGAGCCTAGGAAGGGGTGGAAGAGTCCACACTTAAATGAATTGCCAGGCCCTTGTCCTAGCTGCTTCTGGGCCTCAGCTCCTCAGACCAGCCTCTTTCACAAAAGCGTTGGGTAATGCAAAGGGCAATGGCTTCACAGCCATTTTGATGTTGCTATAAACATTCGTGCTCTCTATCGTTCCTTGTCTCTCTCAAAGCCACTGGAGGCTGTTTGCTAGTTTAATTCTGACCTGAGCTGCAACGGTAAGATTAATACTGGTCATTGGGAAAGTCCAGATTAAGACATTGCCTGTTACTCTCAACTAACTCCACTTAACAGGATTTCTAATCTTACAAGGACCCTAGAAATTTCCCTTTGTCTCCACCCCCCCCCCCCCCCCCCCCACTGACAGTCACCATTCTTGGAGAGAAGCAGGGATAGCTTTTTTTCTTGGGTTTCTGCCTAGTGGAGTCTGTGAGGCCTCTTGGGAGTTTCCAAGGGCCCTGGTTGCCACTCTTAACCATCCTTGGAATGCTCTTCTGCATGACCTGTTGTACAGCCGGGTCCCTGCCTCCCCCCTACTCCCCGTCTGCCCTGCAGTATCGGTGCCTATCTGTTACTAACACTGCAACACCGCTCCTTTTTCCAAATGCCATCCAGTAACACCACAGGCTTCTGCCATTCAGAACTGCGGGTGCTTAAGGGTGGGAAGGGAGAGCTCACAGCAGGCGCTCCATGCCACACAGCTGACCGGTGATAATCTAAGGGCCCCCTTACGTGCTCTCAGAGCCATCTCATCCTACACTCGAAATCTCAAACCTGAGACAAAAGCGCCCTTTCTGAAAGTGGAAGTTAATGATGGAGTGAAGAACTAGAAATCCCAGGTCTTTTGTGCTCCTAGTGACTACTTTTCTATTTCTTACGGCTTCCCAAAGATCTGGAACTGTTATGCCGCACACAGAGGTAACACCAACACAACGTTCCAGTTGGCTTAGTAATATTCCCAACATGCTGCCATGAAGCGAGTATTCAAAACTGAATATTGCACCAGATTTTTTTCCTCCCCTGCTCTTATAGCAATAACGACAGCAAAAGTGCTTGGGACCATAGATGTGAGGGTTCAGCCTATCAGGAAAAGCTGGGCATCCACAGCCAACACCCGTGTGTGCAGGGTCTATGCTGGGCCTTCAAGGAAAAGCCAAAAAGACAAAACCTGTGTCCCGTGGTTAAGGAGCTTTCAATGGGGGAAACAAAGCACACCGCCTACAAGATTGCATGGAGCTCTAACAGCAAATGCCAACGCCTATGGAGTAAACTGATACCCAAGGGTGGGAGGGCACACTTTCTGAGGAGACAGAGGACAGGTTTTCTTAAGCAAATGGGTTTTAGGAAAGCATTTCCGTAAGATGCAGCACAGTTGGGAAACTACGGTGGAAACAGTTTGACCTTTTCCAAAAATAAAGGGGCGGGAAGTGAATGGGTAATGCAAATTAAAAATGAAGGGAAAATATTCAAATAGCTTGAGGAACACACATGATATAATGAATTTGAAATGCCATAAACACAGACATCATCCTCATGAAACAGGATGAACTCAGCCACGAACACTAATTTGGGATTCCCACCTACCTAATTTCTCCTAGACTCAAAGAACTAAGGCTGGCACTTTCGAGATGATGACTGGTGGCTTTCACACTCTGGGCTCTGGGGGCCTCCCCCGCGTGGAGGAGGAGCAGAGTCGATCAGCTCTGACTGCAGGCTCAGTCAAGCAGCACTGGGTGGCCTGGGAGGACAGCAAGACAAGACCTCTGCTGTCCCCTCTAAACCCACCTCAGCATCCCACTGGAGCCTTGAGTTTCTGCTTTATCCAAAACATGGCTTCCATTTCATTTGTGGTGATTTGCTTTAGCTTTGGCTCTGGCTTTTACTTGTCACCCCCAGCCCTGGCTACCCGCTGGCCATCGTAGGAGTCAGGAGTCAACTTAGAGGTCTAAACATGAGGTGCTTCCTGGGAAGTCCACTAGGTGGCGCTAACACCACAGACGGGAACAACGTCCAAAAAGACCCTTCGGCAGCCAGGTGTAGAATGACTTGCCCAGAACGAACCCCTCTCTCTGGCCACCAGAGGGACCAGCAGTTCCCTCACCTGCTTCTCTCTTGGTTACTACTACTACTCTCGCGGTCTTAACAATATATTTTTTTGATCTGTTTCTTCAGGAAAGGGCAACAAAAGTGAAAATAAACAAATGAGACTACATCAACCCAAAAAAGGGTTTGCACAGTGAAGGAAACCAACAAAATGAAAAGGCAAAAAAGAGAGAGAGAGAGAGAGAGAGAGAGAGAGAATAACCCCTTACCAGTTGTATCGGTTACTGTTACATTCTGACTCCATCTGGGAGTGGCTGGTGGGATTCATGACTTCTGATTCTTCTCCGTGATGGCAAACTGGCAGCCTGCAGACATATTTAATATTTAGTTGAACTCCCACCAGGATTTAAATTGCCTTGGACTTATTTGCCAATGTGAGATGAGAGCTTTCACATTAAAGTCGGGATTTTCACTACTCTTGGTAAATCCGCGTCCTGGCAACCACAAGCCTGAGGGGCAGTCGGGGCTGCAGCTGAGGGTGGTCTGACCCCTTCTCTGCCCCCCAGCACCCACTGAACCAGATTCACTCCTTGACGCCACCTGCATGTCGCCTATTGCATCTGCAGCTCGGCTGCAGAAATGCGTCTGCCTTACCTGTCTGCTGTGAAGTAGGACCCCTGTATGCCTCAGGTGGAGCAGAACAGGCCTGGGACTCTCCCTCCACTTTTCTGCCCCAAAGAGACCCCTGCTGCTCCTGAGGCTTCATAAGCCCCTTTCTCTCTTGATGGGTTTTTAGTTATCAGACACCTGGGGGCCAGGCCAAATTTTTGAAATTCCTTCGAGACCCCAGTGCTCAGTCCACACTGAGATCTGCAGGTGGGCCAGCGGACAGGGTTCAAGATAAGCTTTCTGGTTTTTTTGTAGCCACTTGTTGTTCTCATGGTACCTCAGTGTCCCCACGAGAAGATGCACCTGTGAGATTTTGAGATCTGTTGACAAAGTACAACATGGCTGTTTCAGTGAGCCCGTCCATTAAAATGACACGTAGGGCTCCTGGGCCCTGCTCGTTCTTCCGACAGACCGTCTAGGGCTGGTCAGATGCCAGGCATTCTGCACCAAACACCTCCTTCAACAATTGTTTCTTCGGCACCTGCTTTTCCAGGAACGATGACGTCCCTGCTCTGCTTGGTCTCAGTGGCTAATGGCAGAAACAGACAAGTCACAGGACGCCTGCTACTGAGTATGGTGGCAAAGAACACAGTGCTCTCGTGGGCTGCCTGCCCTGGAATCCCCGTCAGTCCACCCACTAGCTTTGTGGCCTGGGGCACATCACTTCTCCCCTTAGTGAGCCAGTTCCTTCATCTCTGAAATGGGGTGAAATGATAGTAGTACCTCCTGAGTGAATTCATTGGAGCACTTCCGTGTGCCTGGCACACAGCCAGAGCCTGATGAACGGTAGCGGTCCTCAGGCTGAGGTGGCATGGGAGATAGGCACCTAATTCCGTCTTTTTAAAAATGAACGTCGCCGACAGGTACCAGTTGTTTAGCTACTCAACCCAGCCAGCTTAGGCACTGAGCTAAGGGACACGTTTTAGATCGTTAGCAGCTGAGTGCATTTTGTGGTTTTGAAAGAGCGCTTCCCATGTGCCCTATGTAATGCGCACAACCCGCTACGCATCGGATACTTGGTCTTGTAGCTAAGTGACTGCAGGGTCGTACAGCTCACCGGAAATTATCAGAGTAGGACTGGAACCCAGGTGTGTTAGGTATTTCCTGCCGCGCTGGGCTGCTTGATGTATTTGTATTTCCTGAGGATGGAGCTGAGAGAGTGAGACTTTCAGCTGGGGTGGGGTGGGTTGGATGATGCTGCTGGTTGAAATCACCAGATGGAAAGTCCAAGAAGAAAGAAAAGGGCCTGAAGTCTAAGGAGAAGTTTTTGGTGGATTTATACTCTGGAAGTGGCATTTTCTTTCCCAGCATTTTTGCCTTGCCTCTCAATGGAGAGGCAGTGGTTCTGTTCAGGTAGGTTCCTCTCAGTATATGTGGTTTGTGAATGTGGAGCCACTATGATTGTCAGCCCGAACTCACACATGCAGGAATGCAATTGTTTTCCCCTAAAACTAGTTTTGACTGGAAGAATCTGCCTCTCAGGCCATTCTCCATCAGGTTTGCCTAGCCCCAGCATTCAGGGCGGGATGGAGGGGCGGGGTGGAAATGTGATCCTCAGGCCTCCAGTTCAAGCCTGCAGAGCCCCTTTGGGATCAATGACTTTGCATACTGATGTAAGTACATTCTTAAAGTCTCTTGGTTGATATTTGTAGCCACTAAAAAATTTGAAGTGTGTGAGCATTGGCCACTCCCTCGCAACCTTGCCATCAACTTACATTGAAAGCAAAGCTTGGACTAAATTTTGCAGCTCATCCATACAGACTGTTGCAGACACAGCAGGCCCTAAATGCTTCACACCTTCTGTCCCCCCAGTGCTGTAACAGCACAGGGCTCTGTCTCTACCACCTGCATGAAGCTTTTATTCCTCCAGGTAAATATTCCAAAGGTAGGAGTCTCTTATCTTTAGAGTCAGCAACAAGCAGTCAACAGGCCTCCTAATCCTATGGCCAGACCCAGGGCTGTTTAAGATAGGAGGTGCAGGCCAGTACCCCTGTTTATTCAGAGGTGAGGAGTGTCTCTGAGATGGCTTCAGTAAGCCAAATACCTATCACGATTTCAATGAGGCCCAGAACTAACTTGCATTGTTATAACTGACAGGCTGCTATTTTCACCAATACATCCTCATTTCTGAAATTCAGGAAACTAAGTATTGGTGATCAATTGAGATACAGGTAACTGAAGTTCTTGTGGATTATGGTTCTACTGATTAGGACACCTCTGGACCACCCTTAGATTGTTCATCCTTGATTTGGGATGTGTTATGGCCTGAATGTTTGTGTGCCCCCCCCTGCCCCCAGTTCATTGGTTGAAATGTAATCCCATTTGGAGGTGGGGACTTTGGGAGGTGACTGGGTCACGAATAGGATTAGGGCCCTTACAAGAAGAAGCCAGAGGGCTAGCCAGCTCTCTCTGTCCACCTCGTGAGGATATGAAGAGAAGCGGGCAGTCGGCCACCCGGAAGAGGGCTCTCACCAGCACCTGACCGTGCTGGCACCCAGTCCTGGACTTGTAGCCTCCAGACCTGTGAGAAACAAATGTCAGCTGTTTAAGCTGACGATGGTATCCTGTTTTAGCAGCTGGAGCCAACTAAGAACGCTTGTAGCATTTGGGTCTTAGCTTATGTGAATCACCAGCAGAGGCTGCATATTCTGAAAGATTTCAAGAAAATTGCCAACATTGCTACTGGGCCTTTCTCGGTGACGTTTCTGCTACTCTGGAATGTAAAAGAAATATTTTGCTGTTCCCACACCAAGCTGGGGGATGGGAACCAAAAGACTGTCCAGGGCGCTACACAGCTGCTCCTCTTCTGGGGTCTCTTCACCTCCACGGGAAGCCCCTCCTCTCTCCTCCCCAAACCCCAAAATTTATGTCATTTAAAAAAAACTGCATCACTAGTTTGTCCTTGTTTCTCGGGGACCCCCTGATACTCCCTCCCTTCCCCTCAGCTAGGAGAACCTTTCTAATCCAGGGCAGGAGCCTTCTCAGCAGTCACTTAAGACTTGGTTTATGTCAAGATTACTTTCATTATCCTCCAGGGACAGAGATTCTTTTCCTAGGCTCTTCCTTGTCACATTCCCTTCCCTGAAAAAGGAGACACAGGATACAGGACCAAAAAATACGGGGGAAAAATACTGGAGGAAAAACACTGAGTACTATTTCAAAAAGTATTACCCTACCAGGAATGCAGTAGCCAGCAGCCCTGCAAGAGTGCATGCCATTCTGAGGTTAGGATCGCCCCGCAGTGGAGACATTGAGGTGGTCTGAGAACTAGTGTTTCTGCAGCTTTCCATTCATGGCTTAGTTCCTGGGAAGTCTTGATGCCTTAGATAGCCTCAAAGCAATCATTCAGGGACGCCTGGGTGGCTCAGTTGGAAGAGCATGTGACTCTTGATCTCAGGTCATGAGTTAGAGCCCCACATTGGATGTAGAAGTTACAACATTTTTTTTTTTTTGGAAAAAAAAGCAAGAGCAATCATTCACTTATATTTTCCATATGTCTCCATAAAATCAAAATGAAGCCATTATGGAAGATTTGCTTTGATATGGCATTTCTTACTGCCTTCCTTGCTTCATACTCTAAGTCTTTCCAGATCCTAGGGCCAAGAGGCCAAGATTTTAGGGTCCTAAAGGTCTTCTTTTTTCCTTAGCATTCTGTCAGGGCTGTGGCAAAAGCAAGAACCTAGGCCTTCCCACTCGCTACCCCCCAGTGCTTGCTATCTGCCTGGAGTATTACGGACTGTACCATACATTTGTATGTTTCATAAAAGCTGTCACAGGTATTGTGACAGGGAGAGTCTGGGTGCTGTAGCAGAAGGGGTCTCACTGAAGCAAGAAGATCTGCGTTTGAATCCCAGGGCTTCCGCTGATGAGCAGTGAGAGCTCTGAGTTCGCTTGTTCTTCTATAAAACGGGAAACCTTGCTGGATTACGAGGATTAAGTGAGGTAGTCTATGTCAAGTGTACTACATAGGAAGAACAAGAATCAGCCAATCTGAATACACGCAAACATGTCAATGCTGTATGGATTGTTTTTAAAGGTGTTATATATGCACATGTTAATTTCCCAAAAGGCCGGGGGTGGAAGGGGATGTCGTTTCTCTGTGGATCCTGATGGAGGAGACCACTCTTGATACCATGGCAGTAAAACCGTAAGCATTTAAAACTTTCATAGTAGCCTCTCCATGCTGCTACCATTCTTCCAAACAGCAATGAACTGGGGCTTGGGGAGAGTTCTTTTTCCCACTAAGTGGCAGGCTTAAAGGCAAGGCATGAAAAGGGATTAGTGGATACATGTACTCACATAAAGGGGAGTTCCCCAGAAGCACGTCAGGCTGAGAAGGCATCCTTCGACTGTCCATCAGTAGAAAAGCTATTTGACGGACAGATATGATTTTTTTGGAACGAGCAATAATGGAGAACCATGGATGACAGATGTCAGATGTTGGCAGAGTGGCTGCCAAAACAAATCTCCCTCCACCTTCAGACAGCAAGCTGATGGAGGACTGGGCACAGTTGGACTGGCAGCCCCTTCTCGTGCGGATCATCGGTCACATTATTATTTCTCAGTCACCGGACAAAGCAGATGGTTTACCATGTATTTGTGATTTTCTTTTGGCCTAGAAATTCTGTTTTTCCATCAGGGTACAGCATGTAATCAATTATGACAGTGGGTGGGGCAAGGAAATCCCTGCCAGTAAAAGTCCGAGACTTTCTCTTTTATTATTAAATTTGCATAAGCCACTATAATTTCCAACTTAAGAGCAATAGAGGGGAAAAAGCAAAGTCGTGTTGTTAGAAATAACTTGGGTAGTCGCAAAACCACAATTCTTAGTTGGCCCTGGGGTCTCTCAGTTTGTACCGGTATCTGCTGTCAGTTTCGTCTGTCCATATTTAGTCTTAAAATGTTCTTGTCTCCATTCTGGTCTTATAGAGCTTTATCTTAGAATCATAAAGTGGCATAATCAGAGTCAAACTCCGTAAAAGTAAACAGAATACTGAGAATGCACATACTCATCAACTCAGATTTCTTTTTGAATATTCAGTTCTACTGTATTAAATGGTAATAATACTAAGTTGGCTTGCCTTAGCATGTGCGAGTGGCTGCACAGAGAACACTATATACATTCTCTCTCATCTACTCTCTGAATAGTTTTCTTTGTGAAAGGCATCTTGCATATATTTATGGAAAAAGTCCTTTAGTAATACAAACAGCATAAACATTTTTAACATTATAAATATTGCCTACAGAAATCTTTGACACAAATAACATGTTTCTTCTTGTCTTTTTTCAAATGTCTGTATTTTTTCTTATAATATCAGGCTTACAGTGAATAGTTTTCTATCCTACCTTTTTTTCCCCCTATTTAATCTCGTATCATGTTACCATATCATTAGATATTTTTTAGGAACATGATTTCCAATGGTGGCAAATACTGAGTGAGTTCCTACGAAGCGTCTGGCACTATTCTAGGCACTGAAGACATGAAAGAGAACAAGGTCATCCTTAGCCTCAAGGAATTTACATTCTAGCAGAGATGGGTGATAAACCTGTAAAAACAGTAAATAAGTGGTGTAGTTTCAGATAAAATAGGATGATAGATGGTGACTGGGCAGGCTACTTTGCTTGAGGGAAGACCTCTTGAGGAGGTTCCTTGAGTTAGGATCTGAAAGCTGAGAAGGACATAACCACTCAAAGGTCTTGGGAAAGGGCTTTGTAAGCAGAAGGAACAAAAAATGCAAAGACCCTGAGACAGGAATGAGCATGTCATGGTCTAGGAAAAGAAAGAAGCATTATAGCTAGGGCTTAGTGAAGAAGGGGAGTGAACAGAGAAAAGAGACTGGAGACCTACAGGGGGCCCAAGTCACGTAGGCCTTGTAGGAGCTGGGTAAGGAGTTGGGAATTTATTCTGGTGGCTGTGAGACTCCATTAGAGAATCTTCCAGCAAGGGGCTGGCACAATGTGATTATAAAGATATTCCTTGGTAGCTGAGTAGGAGACGGTGTATAGTGTACAAGAGCACAGACTCCCACAGTCATCCAGACAAGATGATGGAGCTTAGGATAGGAGCTAGTAAGGTCACAAGGAAGAGTGATGGACTCAACACATAACTCGGTGATACAGCACCCAGAAAAAAAATTTTTTTTAGCTTTTAGATTTATTGATTGATTGATGAAGATTTGAACAACATAATAAATAAGCTCAATTCAGACATACATAGAGTTCTGAACCTACATTCTTCCCAAGCACACATGAGGCATTTATACAAAACAACCATGGATGAGTTGACAAAATGAATATCCACAAATTTCAAAGATGTATATATTTAAAGATCTTTGAAGTCCTATAGATTTAAGTCTATTACTATTTCAGTCTTAATCTCAGAATAAGAAAAAAACCTCTATAGTGAAAAAAAATTATAAACAAGGATAGAAATTTCACTAACTCCAATTAACCAGCAGGCCAGCATTTGGTACCAATTAATTTCACCCTTAATGCTATTGTTGAAAGTATTTGGAAATTGATGCCAACCCACGCTCTCCTCCCTGATCCCACATCCTGAGTAGATCAAGCATTTTCACCCTTGGCTCATTTTCAGTGAAGACTATAATTAAACCTTTATTTGAAAACATGACTAAAAGTCCAGCACTCACTGCATTATTTAGCCTACAGAAATTTGTGACGAATCTGATGAAGAGCATTGGGTTAAGGTAAAGAATCTAGGATTACGTGGGCAACTAGGTAGGAGGTATTGCCATGAGATGAGAAAGACTTGAGGAGGAGTGAGCAGTCTTAGGAGGTAAAAATAAAAGATTTTGTGTGGACAAAGTTAGCCTGGGATGCTCACTGGAGATCCAAGTGAAGATGCTGGGTAGGTAACTGGACAAATGAAAGAGGAGATTAGAAAATTGTGGACTGGCAATATAAACATCTATACACTGGATAGGATCACCTAGGTGAATGCATGAAGTGAAGAAGAGAGCTAAGGGCAGAATCCTAGGATACTCCAAAATGCACCATAT
This sequence comes from Ursus maritimus, assembly GCF_017311325.1. Taxonomy (NCBI): domain Eukaryota; kingdom Metazoa; phylum Chordata; class Mammalia; order Carnivora; family Ursidae; genus Ursus; species Ursus maritimus. The sequence continues at coordinate 5,337,941 of NW_024425119.1, forward strand.
GGCATTGTCCATTCACTAAACATGTATGTGTTGCCCATGTTTCCCATTACATTTGCAGTTAAATAGGGCCATGCCAATAGCTCTGGACAATGCATGGAGGAAGCCCCCAAGAACTGGTTCCAGACATTCAATTGTTCTCCTCTCCTGCCTCAGGAATCATGAATCTATGTGTTTCAGTTGATATGTCTGTCAACCCTAATCCCTGAGCAAAGCCCCTTTCTGATCCGTGTCAGACATGTTACACGAGAGAGAAACTTTTATGTGTTAAGCTGTGGAAAACTTCAGGGTTAATTTGTTACCTCAGCATAACTTGGCCCATCCTAACTAATTCAGAATTCTATCATATGGCATACCACAACAAAGCACTATTCTTCATTTTTTAAAAAAAGGGCATATGTGATTTGATAGGTTGTCAACAAAAGTCTATCAGTGGTTATTCCTAGCTTCTATCTAAACAAAGTTTAAACCAACTCCCTGTTCATTTTAGAAGCTGAAGAGCAATCTTGGAACTGTTGAGTGAATAATGCAAGATTATGTCCATTCTTTCAAAGATCCTTCATTTCTCAACTGGTTTTCTTTTTTATTCTTAAAGTTAATGAAAACACTCCTTTTTTTTTTTTTAAAGATTTTATTTATTTATTCGACAGAGACAGAGACAGCCAGCGAGAGAGGGAACACAAGCAGGGGGAGTGGGAGAGGAAGAAGCAGGCTCATAGCGGAGGAGCCTGATGTGGGGCTCGATCCCATAATACCGGGATCACGCCCTGAGCCGAAGGCAGACGCTTAACCGCTGTGCCACCCAGGCGCCCCGAAAACACTCTTTTTATACATATTTCTTGCATAATTCTTTAAGTTAATACTGGTGCTTTATAATTTTCTAAATTTCTCCTAAATTAATAATCTCCCATTTTATCAGATAAGTTTTTAGATGTTGATTCATTTGAGAAATTGATCATAACAAATATTCCTCATTCATGCATTTAACAAATTTTAATTGAGTCCCTACTGTTTTTTAAACATTTTGATAGGAGCCAGGGAAATAATGAAACAGAGCCAGTACTTTTCTTCATAGTTAAAGTTTTGATACCACCTGGAGCATACTTACCTGGGGTCAAACTCAGTTTTGAGATCTTGAGAGATGGGAAATTAGTTAGCTGTTCTGTGCCTTTATTTCTTCAACTGTAAAATAAAAATAGGGGAGCCAGGGTGGTTCAGTTGGTTAAGCGGCTGTCTTCAGCTTAGGTCATGATCCCAGAGTCTTGGGATGGAGCCCCACATGGGGTTCCCTGCTCAGTGGGGAGTCTGCCTCTCCCTCTCCCTCTGCCCCTCTCCACTGATCATGCTCCATCTCTCTCTCTGTCTCTCTCTCAAATAAATAAAATCTTAAAAAAATAAAATTAAAATAATAATTCATACCTTGCAGAGTTATTATGAGTGTTAAATGAGACAAAGCGGAAGTCTGTTTTTAGTTAAGCTTTAGAAATGTACTCAGACTACCTTAGAGAGAAAGAGGATTTATTGTAAAACAGAACCTACAAAGTATCTGGTATTATGGCACCTGGAGGGACTAGGGACCGGGTAGTCTCTGTATTACACACTTGCGTCTGCTTCTTTCTGTGTATTTATTGATTCCTTACATTATCTTTGCTTGTTCTTATTCCCTACTCTGTAAATCTGTTCTCAAGCTTATATTATTTGTGGTTTCTGTTTCTTCACAGCTTCAGTCTGCATGCTCCTCATTGCTCGATCTTACGGTTTCTCTTGATGCTTTTTCTCTTTAGCCCTCACATATAACTACCTAATTAATTTCCCCTTTCCAGTTCAAACTTCCAGGAGAATCTATTGGACTGATTCATTCATTCAGGCGTTCAAAATATTTATATGAACTATCTACTATGTGTAGGCACTGTACTCCCATGGTAATTTGGGCCTCCTTTTAGAACCCTCTGAATTATCCCTCCACCGTCATTCCGAAAATGCCTGTTTCCCTGGATGCTTGTTAGAGATGCTGAATTTGGCCCCCACTCCTGATCTACTAAATCAGAATCACTTTGACTAGATCCCCAACTGATTTGTACACCTGTTCAAGTTGGAGAAGCACTGCCTTATAAGCCTCTAGTTCTCAAAGCTGACCGTGCATTGGAAAGAGCTGGGGATTAAAAAAAAATTACTGATGTCTGGATCCCTCTTGCAGAGATTCAGATTTAATTTTTCTGAGGTGTGGCCTGGCACTCAAAAGGTCCTAAATGGTTCCAATGTGTGGGTAGGTTTGAGAATCACTGAACCAGTCCTGCGTCATCACAGACCAGCTGTGAGCCTAGAATAATTGCTTAGTTTCTCTCTAGGCCAGATTCTTCGTATCTTAAGTGAAGATACCTGTCTACCTCAGACTTGTTCTGAGGGCCAAATGTGATCACACATGTGAAGCTGTTTTGAAATGAGTGCCTATAAATCCCATGCATCACTTGACTTCTCTAAAGCCGTCTTGGCATATATAATGGGGGGATGCGTTATCAAATAGGAGAATTTAAGTAAAAATGGATGGAAAACAATGTAAAGGTTAACATTAGCAAGCTCTGTCATTGTAAAGTTAGCACGAGTAAGCTTCACCTGTTACCCCATTTTACTTATCATGTTACAGAGAAGTTAATTAACTCTCTCAAGGCCCTGAAAGCTGTTAAAGAAACATTATTCACCAGATGCTCCTTAAAAAATGGCGGGGGGAAGACTTCACTTAAGTCAATTGCAACTGGGCTCAAGACTATTGCAATGTGGAGGAAAGGCTGAATTCAACTCCAAATACGGCAGAGACCAACGGAGGTTTACAGACAGGGGGCTGGGTGAGGGGAGGGAATGGAAACTAAGAGGAAGTTAGTTAGGTGTCAAAGGAGAGGGGGAAGAGGAACTTGAAACCAAGAATGGAGGAAGGGGAGCTCCATTAGATAAGGGTAGAGGAAGAGGAGCTTGATTAGATAAGGAAAGGTGAGGGGATTCTCGATAAATTAGCTCCGCAGGGGTCTTTGGTGAAACCGGGCTCAGCAGGCCAAGAATGAGGCCTGGTCTAGAAATGCGCTCAAAACAAACCTGACTAAAGTTTGCTGCCGGCGTGTGTCTCTCAAGGCGCGCGCGCGGACCGAAATTGGGTGGGTCTAAGTCCCCAGCCTTTGCTGACCCTACATCCCCAAGGTTAGGGGTTAACAGTAAAACCTCATAGGACCCAATGTGTCTGACGCTGTACACCGCTGAGATAAGACTACTAGCTGCATTACAGCTTCAAATGAAATCAGCCCCAAAACCTTGCGCTGGTTCCCTTATCTACCCGGAATCTCCGGGATCCAAACTTGCCCGGGCAAGAATCGCCTCCACTACGGACTCCTGGGCGGGCCCCGCACGCACCTGCCTCGCGCCAATCGCAGGCCTGCGCGCAGGGGCGCAAGCGCCACGGCCCTGGGCGGGGCCTCATCGCTTACCAGTCTCCGCGGTCCTGCCGGCGTCCCGCCGCCGTGACTGGCCTTCCAGGGATGACGTATACGGCCGCCTCGGCCTATGGCGGCGGAGCCGGCCGGCCGGCGGGGCTTGGCGGAAGTGGTGTGGGCGAGGTGTCCCGCAGTGCGGAGAAGCGGCGCGCCGGAGGCTGCTGGGCGCGCGAGCCGAGCTGGGGCCACCGCTTTCCTTCCCTCCGGGCGCCGGGAAGATGACGCGCTTCGCTCTGACCGTTGTCCGGCAGTGAGTATGGCAGGGCGCCCTTCTTGCCTTCTGGTCAGTGAGTTCTGGAGTGATGAAGAGCCCGCTGATCTGTCTCCCCCCC